>NW_025745823.1:82500-172500 GCF_021184085.1 Oncorhynchus gorbuscha
TGTAGGAAACTGGGAGTGAGTCTCAATACTGCTTCACGGCTTCCTTTCCTGGTCTCCGACACATGACACTGGGAGTGAGTCTCAATACTGCTTCACGGCTTCCTTTCCTTGTCTCCGACACATGAAACTGGGAGTGAGTCTCAATACTGCTTCACGGCTTCCTTTCCTTGTCTCCGACACATGAAACTGGGAGTGAGTCTCAATACTGCTTCACGGCTTCCTTTCCTTGTCTCCTACACATGAAACTGGGAGTGAGTCTCAATCCTGCTTCACGGCTTCCTTTCCTTGTCTCGGACACATGACACTGGGAGTGAGTCTCAATACTGCTTCACGGCTTCCTTTCCTGGTCTCCGACACATGACACTGGGAGTGAGTCTCAATACTGCTTCACGGCTTCCTTTCCTTGTCTCTGACACATGAAACTGGGAGTGAGTCTCAATACTGCTTCACGGCTTCCTTTCCTTGTCTCCGACACATGAAACTGGGAGTGAGTCTCAATACTGCTTCACGGCTTCCTTTCCTTGTCTCGGACAGATGACACTGGGAGTGAGTCTCAATACTGCTTCACGGCTTCCTTTCCTTGTCTCTGACAGATGAAACTGGGAGTGAGTCTCCTTTTCACCAGTGATAACAGAGGAAAGGAAGCCACTCTACACTATTGAGATGCACCCCAGTCTTTGATTAGATTAAATCTATAAGCACCAGTGTGTGTGTGTGTGTGTGTGTGTGTGTGTGTGTGTGTGTGTGTGTGTGTGTGTGTGTGTGTGTGTGTGTGTGTGTGTGTGTGTGTGTGTGTGTGTGTGTGTGTGTGTGTGTGTGTGTGTGTGTGTGTGTCTTCCCTACCCTCACCGGTGTTCTATCGTCGTCCCTGGGGGAGAGGCTGATCTCGTCAGGAGAGGTGATGGAGGAGCGGGTGGTCCTGGGGGTACGAGGGGACGGCAGGGTGTCCCAGGCGTTGTACCCACTAGGAGGAGCACTGGGCATGTGGACCCCAGACCGCTGGCAGCATTCCTCAGCATTAGACATCCAGGCCTCCAGCAGGTTCTCTCTGTCCCAGTCTACAGGAGGAGAGATAGAAAACACTAGTTAGATCATATCCTTTACAGTCTGAAGGCTGGCCTCTCCACTAGATCCTACAGCAGGTTCTCTAGGTCCCAGTCTACAGCAGGTTCTCTAGGTCCCAGTCTACAGCAGGTTCTCTGTCCCAGTCTACAGCAGGTTGTTCTCTAGGTCCCAGTCTACAGCAGGTTCTCTAGGTCCCAGTCTACAGCAGGTTCTCTCTGTCCCAGTCTACAGCAGGTTCTCTCTGTCCCAGTCTACAGCAGGTTCTCTAGGTCCCAGTCTACAGCAGGTTCTCTAGGTCCCAGTCTACAGCAGGTTGTTCTCTAGGTCCCAGTCTACAGCAGGTTCTCTAGGTCCCAGTCTACAGCAGGTTCTCTAAGTCCCAGTCTACAGCAGGTTCTCTAGGTCCCAGTCTACAGCAGGTTCTCTAGGTCCCAGTCTACAGCAGGTTCTCTAGGTCCCAGTCTACAGCAGGTTCTCTAGGTCCCAGTCTACATCAGATTCTCTAGGTCCCAGTCTACAGCAGGTTCTCTCTGTCCCAGTCTACAGCAGGTTCTCTCTGTCCCAGTCTACAGCAGGTTCTCTAGGTCCCTGTCTACAGCAGGTTCTCTAAGTCCCAGTCTACAGCAGGTTCTCTAGGTCCCAGTCTACAGCAGGTTCTCTAGGTCCCAGTCTACAGCAGGTTCTCTAGGTCCCAGTCTACAGCAGGTTGTTCTCTAGGTCCCAGTCTACAGCAGGTTCTCTAGGTCCCAGTCTACAGCAGGTTCTCTAAGTCCCAGTCTACAGCAGGTTCTCTAGGTCCCAGTCTACAGCAGGTTCTCTAGGTCCCAGTCTACAGCAGGTTCTCTAGGTCCCAGTCTACAGCAGGTTCTCTAGGTCCCAGTCTACATCAGGTTCTCTAGGTCCCAGTCTACAGCAGGTTCTCTCTGTCCCAGGTTCTCTAGGTCCCAGTCTACAGCAGGTTCTCTAGGTCCCAGTCTACAGCAGGTTCTCTCTGTCCCAGGTTCTCTAGGTCCCAGTCTACAGCAGGTTCTCTAGGTCCCAGTCTACAGCAGGTTCTCTCTGTCCCAGGTTCTCTAGGTCCCAGTCTACAGCAGGTTCTCTAGGTCCCAGTCTACAGCAGGTTCTCTAGGTCCCAGGTTCTCTAGGTCCCAGGAGGATCCTAGTACCTACTGAGTCAACGTGTGGGGGTAAAGGTTAGTCGAGGTCATTTGCAAAGTGACCAGGCATTGATAATAAACAGCGAGTAGCAGCAGGGCAAAAACAAAGGAAGGAAGGATGTAGGTAAGTAGGTAGGTAGGTGTGTGTGTGTGGTCCATACCATGTGCTCTAAGCAGAGCCTCAGCAGTAAAGAGAGGTGTGTGTGTGTGTGTGTGTGTGTGTGTGTGTGTGTGTGTGTGTGTGTGTGTGTGTGTGTGTGTGTGTGTGTGTGTGTGTGTGTGTGTGTGTGTGTGTGTGTGTGTGTGTGTGTGTGTGTGTGTGTGTGTGTGTGTGTGTGTGTGTGTGTGTGTGTGTGTGTGGTCCATACCATGTGCTCTAAGCAGAGCCTCAGCAGTAAAGAGAGGGGTCTGCAGCATGTCTGCCGTCTCTACTATCAGCATGTCCTTCAGACGACGCAGCTCCTGAGGCCTCAGACCCTCGTATAGCTGGAGTGAGAGACAGACAGACACAGAGAGAGAGAGACACAGAGCCAGACAGACAGACAGACAGACAGACACAGTGAGACAGACAGACAGACAGACAGACAGACAGACAGACAGACAGACAGACAGACAGACAGACAGACAGACAGACAGACAGACAGACAGACAGACAGACAGACAGGAGAGAGACAGACAGACAGACAGACAGACAAACAGACAGACAGACAGACAGACAGACAGACAGACAGACAGACAGACAGACAGACAGACAGACAGACAGACAGACAGACAGACAGACAGACAGAATGGAGAGACGAGAGACAGACAGGAGAGAGACAGACAGACAGACAGACAGACAGACAGACAGACAGACAGACAGACAGACAGACAGACAGACAGACAGACAGACAGACAGACAGACAGACAGACAGACAGACAGACAGACAGACAGACAGACAGACAGACAGAGAGAGAGACAAGAGAGAGACAGAATGGAGAGACGAGAGACAGACAGGAGAGAGACAGACAGACAGACAGACAGACAGACAGACAGACAGACAGACAGACAGACAGACAGACAGACAGACAGACAGACAGACAGACAGACAGACAGACAGACAGACAGACAGACAGACAGGAGAGAGACAGAGAGCAGGACAGTCACATGCATGGGACTCCAACACTAATAATGTTTCTATAATGTGGCCAATAGCCCAGCAGCTGACAGTTCTGCCTGGCTGTTCAAGTGGTCAGCTCATTTCCTACAATAACATTGGACTGCAGGCAAAGACTGTATTGAAAAATACCTTCTCTATGCCTTCTGGAACCAGACTGACGACATGGTGAGGTAACTACACTACAGTATCTCTCTACAGTAGGGAAATCTAGTATCTAGCCTACCTCTCTGTGGTCCAGAGCAGTATACTCTGCCTCTATGCCTTCTGGGACCAGACTGACAACATGGTGAGGTAACTACACTACAGTATCTCTCTACAGTAGGGATATCTAGTATCTAGCCTACCTCTCTGTGGTCCAGAGCAGTGTACTCTGCCTCTATGCCTTCTGGGGCCAGACTGACAACATGGTGAGGTAACTACACTACAATATCTCTCTACAGTAGGTATATCTAGTATCTAGCCTACCTCTCTGTGGTCCAGAGCAGTGTACTCTGCCTCTATGCCTTCTGGGACCAGACTGGAGACATGGTGAGGTAACTACACTACAGTAGGGATATCTAGTATCTAGCCTACCTCTCTGTGGTCCAGAGCAGTGTACTCTGCCTCTATGCCTTCTGGGGCCAGACTGACGACATGGTGAGGTAACTACACTACAGTAGGGATATCTAGTATCTAGCCTACCTCTCTGTGGTCCAGAGCAGTGTACTCTGCCTCTATGCTCTCTGGGGCCAGACTGAAGACCATCCGAGACTCCAGGCTGAGGGCCAGCTCCTTGTGATGCTGCTTCTCTGCACAGTCACACGGCGTCTCACGGTCCTCATTCTCCGCAAACAGATCTGCTTCCCTATTTACTAGAATCTAGAAGGAGAGAGAGAAGAGGCGAGAGAGGAGCGAGAGAGAGGAGAGAGAGAGAAGAGGAGAGGAGCGAGAGAGAGGAGAGAGAGACAGAGAGAGAGACAGAGAGAGAGAGAGAAGAGACATGGCATTCATTGGAAAGAGAGAAAAGTCAAAGAGGTGGGGTTTCTCTTACCTAGGAACAAGAGGCAGAGGAGAGTCCCTGTTCACAGGTAACTGTCAAAGTAAAGGAAACACCAACATAAAGTGTTTTAATTGGGTGTTGGGCAACCACCAGCCTACAGAAAACCTTCAATGCACCTTGGGATAGTTTCTACAAGTGTCTGGAACTCTATTGGAGGAAGTGTCTGGAACTCTATTGGAGGAAGTGTCTGGAACTCTATTGGAGGGAGTGTCTGGAACTCTATTGGAGGAAGTGTCTGGAACTCTATTGGAGGAAGTGTCTGGAACTCTATTGGAGGAAGTGTCTGGAACTCTATTGGAGGAGGTGTCTGGAACTCTATTGGAGGAAGTGTCTGGAACTCTATTGGAGGAAGTGTCTGGAACTCTATTGGAGGGAGTGTCTGGAACTCTATTGGAGGAAGTGTCTGGAACTCTATTGGAGGAGGTGTCTGGAACTCTATTGGAGGAAGTGTCTGGAACTCTATTGGAGGAAGTGTCTGGAACTCTATTGGAGGAAGTGTCTGGAACTCTATTGGAGGAAGTGTCTGGAACTCTAATGGAGGGAGTGTCTGGAACTCTATTGGAGGAGGTGTCTGGAACTCTATTGGAGGAGGTGTCTGAAACTCTATTGGAGGAAGTGCCTGGAACTCTATTGGAGGGAGTGTCTGGAACTCTATTGGAGGGAGTGTCTGGAACTCTATTGGAGGAAGTGTCTGGAACTCTATTGGAGGGAGTGTCTGGAACTCTATTGGAGGAAGTGTCTGGAACTCTATTGGAGGAAGTGTCTGGAACTCTATTGGAGGGAGTGTCTGGAACTCTATTGGAGGAAGTGTCTGGAACTCTATTGGAGGGAGTGTCTGGAACTCTAATGGAGGAGGTGTCTGGAACTCTATTGGAGGAAGTGTCTGGAACTCTATTGGAGGAAGTGTCTGGAACTCTATTGGAGGGAGTGTCTGGAACTCTATTGGAGGAAGTGTCTGGAACTCTATTGGAGGAAGTGCCTGGAACTCTATTGGAGGAAGTGCCTGGAACTCTATTGGAGGAAGTGTCTGGAACTCTATTGGAGGAAGTGTCTGGAACTCTATTGGAGGGAGTGCCTGGAACTCCATTGGAGGGAGTGTCTGGAACTCTAATGGAGGAGGTGTCTGGAACTCTATTGGAGGAAGTGCCTGGAACTCCATTGGAGGGAGTGTCTGGAACTCTATTGGAGGAGGTGTCTGGAACTCTATTGGAGGAAGTGCCTGGAACTCCATTGGAGGGAGTGTCTGGAACTCTAATGGAGGAGGTGTCTGGAACTCTATTGGAGGAAGTGCCTGGAACTCTATTGGAGGAAGTGTCTGGAACTCTATTGGAGGAAGTGTCTGGAACTCTATTGGAGGGAGTGTCTGGAACTCTATTGGAGGGAGTGTCTGGAACTCTATTGGAGGGAGTGTCTGGAACTCTAATGGAGGAGGTGTCTGGAACTCTAATGGAGGAGGTGTCTGGAACTCTATTGGAGGAAGTGTCTGGAACTCTATTGGAGGGAGTGTCTGGAACTCTATTGGAGGGAGTGTCTGGAACTCTAATGGAGGAAGTGTCTGGAACTCTATTGGAGGGAGTGTCTGGAACTCTAATGGAGGAGGTGTCTGGAACTCTATTGGAGGAAGTGTCTGGAACTCTATTGGAGGGAGTGTCTGGAACTCTATTGGAGGGAGTGTCTGGAACTCTATTGGAGGGAGTGTCTGGAACTCTATTGGAGGGAGTGTCTGGAACTCTATTGGAGGAAGTGTCTGGAACTCTATTGGAGGGAGTGTCTGGAACTCTATTGGAGGGAGTGTCTGGAACTCTATTGGAGGAAGTGTCTGGAACTCTATTGGAGGGAGTGTCTGGAACTCTATTGGAGGAGGTGTCTGGAACTCTATTGGAGGAAGTGTCTGGAACTCTATTGGAGGAGGTGTATGAAACTCTATTGGAGGAGGTGTCTGGAACTCTATTGGAGGGAGTTTCTGGAACTCTATTGGAGGAAGTGTCTGGAACTCTATTGGAGGAAATGTCTGGAACTCTATTGGAGGAAGTGTCTGGAACTCTATTGGAGGAAGTGTCTGGAACTCTATTGGAGGAAGTGTCTGGAACTCTATTGGAGGAAGTGTCTGGAACTCTATTGGAGGAAGTGTCTGGAACTCTATTGGAGGAAGTGTCTGGAACTCTATTGGAGGAAGTGTCTGGAACTCTATTGGAGGAAGTGTCTGAACTCTATTGGAGGAAGTGTCTGGAACTCTATTGGAGGGAGTGTCTGGAACTCTATTGGAGGGAGTGTCTGAACTCTATTGGAGGGAGTGTCTGGAACTCTATTGGAGGGAGTGTCTGAACTCTATTGGAGGGAGTGTCTGGAACTCTATTGGAGGAAGTGTCTGGAACTCTATTGGAGGAAGTGTCTGGAACTCTATTGGAGGGAGTGTCTGGAACTCTATTGGAGGAAGTGTCTGGAACTCTATTGGAGGAGGTGTCTGGAACTCTATTGGAGGAAGTGTCTGGAACTCTATTGGAGGAGGTGTCTGGAACTCTATTGGAGGAGGTGTCTGGAACTCTATTGGAGGAGGTGTCTGGAACTCTATTGGAGGAGGTGTCTGGAACTCTATTGGAGGAGGTGTCTGGAACTCTATTGGAGGAGGTGTCTGGAACTCTATTGGAGGAAGTGTCTGGAACTCTATTGGAGGGAGTGCCTGGAACTCTATTGGAGGAAGTGTCTGGAACTCTATTGGAGGGAGTGTCTGGAACTCTATTGGAGGAGTTGTCTGGAACTCTATTGGAGGAAGTGTCTGGAACTCTATTGGAGGAGTTGTCTGGAACTCTATTGGAGGAAGTGTCTGGAACTCTATTGGAGGAAGTGTCTGGAACTCTATTGGAGGAGTTGTCTGGAACTCTATTGGAGGAGGTGTCTGAAACTCTATTGGAGGAGGTGTCTGGAACTCTATTGGAGGGAGTTTCTGGAACTCTATTGGAGGAAGTGTCTGGAACTCTATTGGAGGAGGTGTCTGGAACTCTAATGGAGGAGGTGTCTGGAACTCTATTGGAGGGAGTGCCTGGAACTCTATTGGAGGAGGTGTCTGGAACTCTATTGGAGGGAGTGTCTGGAACTCTATTGGAGGAAGTGTCTGGAACTCTATTGGAGGGAGTGTCTGGAACTCTAATGGAGGAGGTGTCTGGAACTCTATTGGAGGAAGTGTCTGGAACTCTATTGGAGGGAGTGTCTGGAACTCTATTGGAGGGAGTGTCTGGAACTCTATTGGAGGAAGTGTCTGGAACTCTACTGGAGGAAGTGTCTGGAACTCTATTGGAGGAAGTGTCTGAAACTCTATTGGAGGAAGTGTCTGGAACTCTATTGGAGGAGGTGTCTGGAACTCCATTGGAGGGAGTGTCTGGAACTCTATTGGAGGAAATGTCTGGAACTCTATTGGAGGGAGTGTCTGGAACTCTATTGGAGGAAGTGTCTGGAACTCTATTGGAGGAAGTGTCTGGAACTCTATTGGAGGAGGTGTCTGGAACTCTATTGGAGGAAATGTCTGAACTCTATTGGAGGGAGTGTCTGGAACTCTATTGGAGGGAGTGTCTGGAACTCTATTGGAGGAAGTGTCTGGAACTCTATTGGAGGGAGTGTCTGGAACTCTATTGGAGGAAGTGTCTGGAACTCTATTGGAGGGAGTGTCTGGAACTCTATTGGAGGGAGTGTCTGGAACTCTAATGGAGGGAGTGTCTGGAACTCTATTGGAGGAAGTGTCTGAAACTCTATTGGAGGAAGTGCCTGGAACTCTATTGGAGGGAGTGTCTGGAACTCTATTGGAGGAAGTGTCTGGAACTCTATTGGAGGGAGTGTCTGGAACTCTATTGGAGGAAGTGTCTGGAACTCTATTGGAGGAGGTGTCTGGAACTCTATTGGAGGGAGTGTCTGGAACTCTATTGGAGGGAGTGTCTGGAACTCTATTGGAGGAAGTGTCTGGAACTCTATTGGAGGAAGTGCCTGGAACTCTATTGGAGGAAGTGTCTGGAACTCTATTGGAGGAGGTGTCTGGAACTCTATTGGAGGGAGTGTCTGGAACTCTATTGGAGGGATGCGACACCATTCTCCAGAGAACATTCCATAATTTGTTGTTTTGTCGGCGGTGGTGGAAAACGGACGTCTCAGGCGCCGCTCAAGAATCTCCGATAAACGTTGAAGTTGAGATCTGGTGACAGACGGCCACCACGGCATATGGTGCACATCGTATTCATGCTCATCAAACCATTCAGTGACCACTCGTGTCCTCTGGATTGGGGGCATTGTCATTCTATGGGAGACAACATAATGGTCTGCCTAGCATTTTTATACCTGACCCTAAGCATGATGGGATGTTAATAGCTTAATTAAAACACAGGAACCGAACCACACCTGTGTGGAAGCAGCTACTTTCAATATACTTTGTATCCCTCATTTAGTGTTTCCTTTATCTTGGAAGTTACCTGTATATGAGATGTTAAGAGGAAAATCAACAAGACAGATTTTCCTTGTTGTGAAATCTGATAAGATCTACAGAGGTGCCCAGGAAAGGGCTCCCCAAGCCTGTTCCTGGAGAGCTACCATCCTATAGGTTCACTCCAAGCCTGTTCCTGGAGAACTACCATCCTATAGGTTCACTCCAAGCCTGTTCCTGGAGAACTACAGTCCTATAGGTTCACTCCAACCCTGTTCCTGGAGAGCTACAGTCCTATAGGTTCACTCCAACCCTGTTCCTGTAGAGCTACCCTCCTATAGGTTCACTCCATCCCTGTTCCTGGAGAACTACAGTCCTATAGGTTCACTCCAAGCCTGTTCCTGGATAACTACCCTCCTATAGGTTCACTCCAACCCTAATCTAGCACACCTGATTCTAATAATTAGCAGTTCAGATAGCAGTTTTTCAGGTTGAAGTGAAAACCTACAGGAGGGTAGCTCTCCTGGAACAGGGTTGGAGAGCCCTGGCTTGGGAAAGGGGATTTAGGAAACAAGTGTCTATGGGGTAGGGCTATGGGGTAGGGCTATGGGGTAGGCCTATGAGAAGTGTCTATGGGGTAGGGCTATGTGGCAGGGCTATGGGGTAGGGCTATGGGGTAGGGCTATGGGAAGTGTCTAAGGGAAGTGTCTATGGGGTAGGGCTATGGGGCAGGGCTATGGGAAGTGTCTATGGGGTAGGGCTATGGGGTAGGGCTATGGGGTAGGCCTATGAGAAGTGTCTATGGGGTAGGGCTATGGGAAGTGTCTATGGGGTAGGGCTATGTGGCAGGGCTATGGGGTAGGGCTATGTGGCAGGGCTATGGGAAGTGCCTAAGGGAAGTGTCTATGGGGTAGAGCTATGGGAAGTGTCTATGGGGTAGGGCTATGGGAAGTGTCTATGGGGTAGGGCTATGGGAAGTGTCTAAGGGAAGTGTCTATGGGGTAGGGCTATGGGGTAGGGCTATGGGAAGTGTCTATGGGGTAGGGCTATGGGGCAGGGCTATGGGGTAGGGCTATGGGAAGTGTCTAAGGGAAGTGTCTATGGGGTAGGGCTATGGGGCAGGGCTATGGGAAGTGTCTATGGGGTAGGGCTATGGGGCAGGGCTATGGGGTAGGGCTATGGGGCAGGGCTATGGGAAGTGTCTATGGGGTAGGGCTATGGGAAGTGTCTATGGGGTAGGGCTATGTGGCAGGGCTATGGGAAGTGCCTAAGGGAAGTGTCTATGGGGTAGAGCTATGGGGTATGGCTATGGGAAGTGCCTAGTAGAAGTGTCTATGGGGTATGGCTATGGGAAGTGTCTACGGGTTAGGGCTATGTGGCAGGGCTATGGGGTAGGGCTATGTGGCAGGGCTATGGGGTAGGGCTATGTGGCAGGGCTATGGGGTAGGGCTATGTGGTAGGGCTATGGGGCAGGGCTATGGGGTAGGGCTATGGGGTAGGGCTATGTGGTAGGGCTATGGGGTAGGGCTATGTGGCAGGGCTATGGGGTAGGGCTATGTGGTAGGGCTATGTGGTAGGGCTATGTGGCAGGGCTATGGGGCAGGGCTATGGGGCAGGGCTATGGGAAGTGTCTACGGGGTAGGGCTATGTGGCAGGGCTATGGGGCAGGGCTATGTGGCAGGGCTATGTGGCAGGGCTATGGGGCAGGGCTATGGGGCAGGGCTATGGGGCAGGGCTATGGGGCAGGGCTATGTGGCAAGGCTATGGGGCAGGGCTATGGGGCAGGGCTATGGGGCAGGGCTATGTGGCAGGGCTATGGGGCAGGGCTATGGGGCAGGGCTATGGGGCAGGGCTATGGGGCAGGGCTATGGGGCAGGGCTATGGGGCAGGGCTATGTGGCAGGGCTATGTGGCAGGGCTATGTGGCAGGGCTATGGGGCAGGGCTATGTGGCAGGGCTATGTGGCAGGGCTATGGGAAAAATGTAAATGTTTTAAAAAGGGTTTCGCACCTCAACACACTTCTTCAACCCCGAGGCGGCTGCGTAGTGCAGCGATGTGTTCTTCTTGTTGTCAGTGGAGTTGACGTTGGCGTTCTCATACTCTCCCTGGTCCAGCTTGGCTCCGGTCCATTTCAGGATGATCTGGAGACACTCTGACCTCTTCATCTCGTCCAGCTCGGGCCGGGCCAGACGCGGCTGCAGAGGCCCCTCCCCCATTAGGATCTGGGGGCCCATACAGAGGAGATGGAGGGACGTCTCATTGTGAACGTTACGCTTGTTGGGGTTGCCGTCCTTACTGAAGAGAAAGGACCTGGTGGAGAGGGGAGGGGGGACATGGTTTACTTGGTACTAATATGACCGTTTTGAAAATGTCACCATCACCCTTAAAGGGATTGTTCAGGATTTTGGCAATGAGGCTCCATCACCCTTAAAGGGATTGTTCAGGATTTTGGCAATGAGGCTCCATCACCCTTAAAGGGATTGTTCAGGATTTTGGCAATGAGGCTCCATCACCCTTAAAGGGATTGTTCAGGATTTTGGCAATGAGGCTCCATCACCCTTAAAGGGATTGTTCAGGATTTTGGCAATGAGGCTCCATCACCCTTAAAGGGATTGTTCAGGATTTTGGCAATGAGGCTCCATCACCCTTAAAGGGATTGTTCAGGATTTTGGCAATGAGGCTCCATCACCCTTAAAGGGATTGTTCAGGATTTTGGCAATGAGGCTCCATCACCCTTAAAGGGATTGTTCAGGATTTTGGCAATGAGGCTCCATCACCCTTAAAGGGATTGTTCAGGATTTTGGCAATGAGGCTCTATGTCTACTTCCCCAGATTCAGATGAACTTGTGGATACCATTTTGTTTTATGTCTCTCCATCCAGTATGAAAGAAGTTAGTTAGAGGTAGTTTCACTTTCCAATGCTAACTAGTGTTAGCGCAATGGCTGGAAGTCTATGGGAACGGCTAGCATGTTAGCCGTTCCCATAGACTTCAAGTCATTGCGGTAACACTAGTTAGCACTGGAAAGTGAAACTGTTAGCGCAATGACTTGAAGTCTATGGGAACGGCTAACATGCTAGCCGTTCCCATAGAATTCCAGATATTGCGCTAACACTAGTTAGCATTGGCTGGTGAAACTACCTCTAACTTCCTTCATACTGGATGGAGAGACATCAAAAAGATATTCACAAGTTTCTCACACTCTGGGGGAGTCCCGAACTATCCCTTTAAGTACAAGTACATAGTGAGTACTTGTACTTGTACTCACTATGTACTATGGTGAAGTAATATTTGATGTGTATATACAGTATATATATATATATATACACAGTGGGGCAAAAAAAGTATTTCGTCAGCCACCAATTGTGCAAGTTCTCCCACTTAAAAAGATGAGAGGCATGTAATTTTCATCATTGGTACACTTCAACTATGACAGACAAAATGAGAGAAAAAAATTCCAGAAAATCACATTGTAGGATTTTTAATGATTTTTTTTTGCAAATGATTTATTTGCAAACACACACACACACACACACACACACACACACACACACACACACACACACACACACACACACACACACACACACACACACACACACACACACACACACACACACACACGAGACTCGTAAATAAGACTAGCCTATTAAAATCATTATCTGACTCCATAATGAAGAATAGCAATATGCAAAAGACTACAGTTTTATTTCACCTTTATTTAACCAGGTCGGCTAGTCGAGAACAAGTTCTCATTTACAACTGTGACCTGGCCAAGATAAAGCAAAGCAGTGCGACACAAACAACAACAGAGTTACACATAAACAATCGTACAGTCAATAACACAATAGTTGAGTTACAGCAACAGACCATGAAGAAATGTCTGAACCGAATTCTAAATACAAGTGTATTTAATGACTTTGTCAAATGAATGGATTTACATACGAGGGGCATAAAGCTTCACTTACAAAGTGTTAACAAGCAATACAAGGCATTATTCTAAGCACGGTCAGAGAGAGCTGAGGAATGCCAGGGCCCAGAGGTCATGGGAGAGGTGAAGAAACCATGGCTCGTGCCAGGGCCCAGAGGTCATGGGAGAGGTGAAGAAACTATGGCTCGTGCCAGGGCCCAGAGGTCATGGGAGAGATGAAGAAACCATGGCTCGTGCCACGGCCCAGAGGTCATGGGAGAGATGAAGAAACCATGGCTCGTGCCAGGGCCCAGAGGTCATGGGAGAGGTGAAGAAACCATGGCTCGTGCCAGGGCCCAGAGGTCATGGGAGAGATGAAGAAACCATGGCTCGTGCCAGGGCCCAGAGGTCATGGGAGAGGTGAAGAAACTATGGCTTGTGCCAGGGCCCAGAGGTCATGAGAGAGATGAAGAACCCATGGCTCGTGCCACGGCCCAGAGGTCATGGGAGAGATGAAGGAACCATGGCTCCTGCCACGGCCCAGAGGTCATGGGAGAGGTGAAGAAACTATGGCTTGTGCCAGGGCCCAGAGGTCATGGGAGAGATGAAGAAACCATGGCTCGTGCCAGGGCCCAGAGGTCATGGGAGAGATGAAGAAACCATGGCTCGTGCCAGGGCCCAGAGGTCATGGGAGAGATGAAGAAACCATGGCTCGTGCCAGGGCCCAGAGGTCACGGGAGAGATGAAGAAACTATGGCTCGTGCCAGGGCCCAGAGGTCATGGGAGAGATGAAGAAACCATGGCTCGTGCCAGGGCCCAGAGGTCATGGGAGAGGTGAAGAAACCATGGCTCGTGCCACGGCCCAGAGGTCATGGGAGAGATGAAGAATGAGTGTTGGTTTCTCACCACAGCAAGTCAGGAACATAAGAGAAAGAACAATGAATCTAAGACACCTTCATAACATCGGAGTTGTTTGGATTCAAATTCTGACTTGTTGACCAATAGTATTACTGTAAAAGTTAACCAATAGGATGTAACCTCAGCTCCTCAGAGAGGGTTGGAGAGATCAACACGGAGAATGCTGAATTGCTAAGAGAACGCAGAGAATGTTGAATTCCTAAGAGAACACAGAGAATGCTGAATTCCTAAGAGAATGAAGAGAATGCTGAATTCCTAAGAGAACACAGAGAATGTTGAATTCCTAAGAGAACAAAGAGAATGCTGAATTCCTAAGAGAACACAGAGAATGCTGAATTCCTAAGAGAACACAGAGAATGTTGAATTCCTAAGAGAACGAAGAGAATGCTGAATTCCTAAGAGAACACAGAGAATGTTGAATTCCTAAGAGAACGAAGAGAATGCTGAATTCCTAAGAGAACACAGAGAATGCTGAATTCCTTAGAGAACACAGAGAATGCTGAATTCCTTAGAGAACACAGAGAATGCTGAATTCCTTAGAGAACACAGAGAATGCTGAATTCCTTAGAGAACACAGAGAATGCTGAATTCCTTAGAGAACACAGAGAATGCTGAATTCCTTAGAGAACACAGAGAATGCTGAATTCCTTAGAGAACACAGAGAATGCTGAATTCCTTAGAGAACACAGAGAATGCTTAATTCCTATTTGATCTCAGATGATATTCTTGCATCCAGTTGATACAGAGCTCAACAATGCCTAATGTAGGCCTACGGACCACTAGAGTCAACATGTAGGCCTATGGACCAGCAGAGTCAACATGTAGGCCTATGGACCACTAGAGTCAACATGTAGGCCTATGGACCAGCAGAGTCAACATGTAGGCCTACGGACCACTAGAGTCAACATGTAGGCCTATGGACCAGCAGAGTCAACATGTAGGCCTATGGACCACTAGAGTCAACATGTAGGCCTATGGACCAGCAGAGTCAACATGTAGGCCTACGGACCACTGGAGTCAACATGTAGGACTATGGACCAGCAGAGTCAACATGTAGGCCTATGGACCACTAGAGTCAACATGTAGGCCTATGGACCACTAGAGTCAACATGTAGGCCTATGGACCAGCAGAGTCAACATGTAGGACTATGGACCACTAGAGTCAACATGTAGGCCTATGGACCACTAGAGTCAACATGTAGGACTATGGACCACTAGAGTCAACATGTAGGCCTACGGACCACTGGAGTCAACATGTAGGCCTACGGACCACTAGAGTCAACATGTAGGCCTACGGACCACTAGAGTCAACATGTAGGCCTACGGACCACTAGAGTCAACATGTAGGCCTATGGACCACTGGAGTCAACATGTAGGCCTACGGACCACTAGAGTCAACATGTAGGCCTATGGACCACTGGAGTCAACATGTAGGACTTACGGAACACTAGAGTCAACATGTAGGACTACGGACCACTAGAGTCAACATGTAGGCCTATGGACCACTAGAGTCAACATGTAGGCCTATGGACCAGCAGAGTCAACATGTAGGCCTACGGACCACTAGAGTCAACATGTAGGCCTATGGACCACTAGAGTCAACATGTAGGCCTACGGACCAGCAGAGTCAACATGTAGATCTACGGACCACTAGAGTCAACATGTAGGCCTACGGACCACTAGAGTCAACATGTAGGCCTACGGACCAGCAGAGTCAACATGTAGGACTACGGACCAGCAGAGTCAACATGTAGGCCTATGGACCACTAGAGTCAACATGTAGGCCTATGGAACACTAGAGCGAATTAACGTAGGCTTCAAGAAAAAAGTGACCATTTGTTTTCTGAGCACATTCCACCAAATAATGTTCCTGTATTTAAATATATTAGAAAGGTGACACGGGTAGAAATGGCTTATTTGGTCGAGATATTACTTACCAAAGCTGAGCCGTTTAATCGAGGTACAAATATGCTGTGCTTTTTAATTGTTTCATTGCCAGTTGGCGTATACAGGCGGCATCGTAACCGCGAAGCGCATATTGGGGCTCAGCCAGGACTGTTACTTTAGTAACTGAATGAAAACATTTTAAATAATGTGATTTAACTGATTGATTTAGGGGGAAAATAGATAGCAAAAAAAAATGCTAAAATTATGTTTTATATTTTTTATATACAGATTTAATCATGTAGTATTAAGGCCTAGTGATTATTTCTCAGTATCTACTTGAGAGCTACTCATTGATGGCCCCCGAGCTACCAGACACAGTTTTCTACTGTGGTACAACCTTTGGTAAGCTGATGGAAGGCTACTCTTGAGTAAATGGGAGAATCTCAAATGCATTCTCAAAACCCATTGGATGTGAAAGCCAGAGGTCCCTTCCTTCTCAAAACCCATTGGATGTGAAAGCCAGAGGACCCTTCCTTCTCAAAACCCATTGGATGTGAAAGCCAGAGGTCCCTTCATTCACAAAACCCATTGGATGTGAACACCAGAGGTCCCTTCCTTCTCACAACCCATTGGATGTGAAAGCCAGAGGACCCTTCCTTCTCAAAACCCATTGGACGTGAAAGCCAGAGGTCCCTTCCTTCTCAAAACCCATTGGATGTGAAAGCCAGAGGTCCCTTCCTTCTCAAAACCCATTGGATGTGAAAGCCAGAGGTCCCTTCCTTCTCAAAACCCATTGGATGTGAAAGCCAGAGGTCCCTTCCTTCTCAAAACCCATTGGATGTGAAAGCCAGAGGTCCCTTCCTTCTGACCTTTCTCTTCCAAATCAAAGGTTTTGAGAAGGAAGTGAGGAGAGAGGAAGTGAGGAGAGAGGACGTGAGCAAATTGAGTTTCTCCCACTGACTCAAGAGTAGCCTTCCAGAGACTGTGGACACAGAGAAACCGCAGCCCGTATTCATCATGGTTCGGCAAAGTGAAATATCAATTTGTTCGTGGTTCACGGGGGGGCGTCGGTCAGAGTAGCAGTCCTGTGGGAACAGTTAACAGACAAGATGGCGGGTGTTCTCCACAGTAATGGTTAGGCCAGGGGCTACTGTCAACTCCACTGTTGTTACGATGAAAACACTCATCTGACTTTAACCGTTTGACTCGTTTATCCTCTCTACAGGCTAGAAACCCCCCCCCTCATGTCCACAGTAATAACCAGCCACCGTCTACAGAGGACCACGGCCACTAGTATCGACGGCCGACAATCGATTACAAATAACAGCATAGAATTAAACGTCTCTCTGAGCGTGTGATGAACTCAAAAAGAGTGCTGAAGCAGGAGTACACACAGCTACTCTGACAGGCTCAGCCAATAACATCAAGTCTGTGTATGTAGGAGGCGTGGTCAAAAGAAGTGTACTACGTAGAGGATAGAGAATAAAGAAATGTACTACGTAGAGGATAGAGAATAAAGAAATGTACTACGTAGAGGATAGAGAATAAAGAAATGTACTACGTAGAGGATAGAGAATAAAGAAATGTACTACGTAGAGGATAGAGAATAAAGAAGTGTACTACGTAGAGGATAGAGAATAAAGAAATGTACTACGTAGAGGATAGAGAATAAAGAAGTGTACTACGTAGAGTATAAAGAAATGTACTTCGTAGAGGATAGAGAATAAAGAAATGTACTACGTAGAGGATAGAGAATAAAGAAGTGTACTACGTAGAGGATAGAGAATAAAGAAATGTACTACGTAGAGGATAGAGAATAAAGAAATGTACTACGTAGAGGATAGAGAATAAAGAAATGTACTACGTAGAGGATAGAGAATAAAGAAGTGTACTATGTAGAGGATAGAGAATAAAGAAGTGTACTACGTAGAGGATAGAGAATAAAGAAGTGTACTACGTAGAGGATAGAGAATAAAGAAATGTACTACGTAGAGGATAGAGAATAAAGAAATGTACTACGTAGAGGATAGAGAATAAAGAAGTGTACTACGTAGAGAATAAAGAAATGTACTATGTAGAGGATAGAGAATAAAGAAATGTACTACGTAGAGGATGGAGAATAAAGAAATGTACTACGTAGAGGATAGAGAATAAAGAAATGTACTACGTAGAGGATAGAGAATAAAGAAATGTACTACGTAGAGGATAGAGAATAAAGAAATGTACTACGTAGAGGATAGAGAATAAAGAAATGTACTATGTAGAGGATAGAGAATAAAGAAATGTACTATGTAGAGGATGGAGAATAAAGAAGTGTACTACGTAGAGGATAGAGAATAAAGAAATGTACTATGTAGAGGATAGAGAATAAAGAAGTGTACTACGTAGAGGATAGAGAATAAAGAAGTGTACTACGTAGAGGATAGAGAATAAAGAAGTGTACTACGTAGAGGATAGAGAATAAAGAAGTGTACTACGTAGAGCAGGGGTGTCAAAGTCAAATGGACGGAGGGCCAAATAAAAAATTTAGCTACAAGCCGAGGGCCGGACTGTTCGAATGTTCATTGAAAAAATTTTAAATGACGCATATAGTCTAGTGAACCTAATTGAACCTACTGAAAACCTAACAAATATATTCCAATATGATCAGATAAATAAAGCAATATTTTCTTATGGCTCTGTCAGTAATCTTTAATTTTCAACAGACACAAAAGACAAATTTCCTTTATATAAAAATCCCCATAACATGAACATTAAATGAAAGAAACCGGTATTCAAGGCACCATCAGTAGCCTATATTTTCTATTTTAGCAAAAGTGGGCTAAATTTACTTCAAAGAAAAAAACAATAATAGCAATTTTCTATCATCCACTCAACTTGGTTTTAAATGCCTTCACTGTACTGTACATATCAGAGATGACACGATCCCGACCCTGCAGCTGCAAGTTCATTGCATTCAGATGACTCGTAATGTCACACAGAAAAGCCATTTCACACAGAAACATTTCGTCTCGGAGTTGTGTTGTGTCTTTCCCTTTGCTGTCCAAGAACAGACAAATCTCCTCACGAAGCTCGAAACATCTTTGAAGCACCTTTCCCTGGCTTAGCCATCGCACCTCTGTGTGATAAGGCAAATCACCATGCTCCGTTTCTAACTCCGTCAGAAATGCCTTGAACTGGCGGTGATTCAAACCTTTGGCTCTGATAAAGTTAACTGTGCGCGTGATGATGCTCATTACATGCTCCATTTTCAAGGCTTTACCGCACAACGCTTCCTGGTGTATGATACAATGATAAGCTGTCAGCTCACCTGTCGCGTTTTCCTCTTGCATCTTTTCCCGTATCTTCTCCACCAGTCCGCTCCTGTGTCCACACATCGCAGGTGCTCCGTCGGTTGTCAAACCCACGAGTTTTTCCCAAGGCAGCTCCATCTCATTTACACATCTTGACACCTCTTCATACAAATCATGCCCCGTAGTTGTGCCATGCATAGGACGTAAAGCCAAAAACTCCTCTGTCACGCTTAGGCTGGAGTCCACTCCGCGGATGAAAATTGACAACTGGGCAATGTCAGAAATGTCGGTGCTCTCATCCACAGCCAAGGAATATGCAATGAAATCTTTTCCCTTTTTCACAAGCTGCTCTTTTAGATTGATGGACAACTGGTCTACTCTCTCGGCAATGGTGTTTCTGCTCAGACTCACATTTAAAAAGAGTTGCCTTTTTTCTGGGCAAACTTCGTCACAAACTTTAATCATGCAGTTTTTGATGAAATCCCCCTCCGTAAATGGCCGGGCTGATTTAGCGATCTCTTCTGCCAAAATAAAACTGGCCTTGACAGCAGCCTGGCCTTGTGATTTGGCTTTTTTGAACAGAGCCTGTCGAGATTTGAGGCCTCGTTTTAATTCCTCTGCCTTTTGTAGCCTTTGTTCCATGTCCATATTCTTGTTTTTGTCCGCGTGTTTCGTTTCATAATGTCGTCTCAGATTATACTCTTTCAGTACCGCCACACTTTCTCCACACAGAAGACACACAGGTTTTCCAGCTACCTCCGTGAACAAATACTCCGACTCCCACCTTGTTTGAAACCCCCGGTTCTCAGTGTCCACCTTCCGTTTTGCCATTTTTGATGGGTATCTGAAAGTTAATTTTACTGTGATGCTGACAACTGCTGTGCCAATAAATATTGAAATGAAGCAGCCTACTGCTCGGTGCGTCACCGTTGCATTGTGGGAAATGTAGTATTGGTGCGTGTAAAAGATCTGCGGGCGGGCCGGTTTTAATAACAAATCAAGATCATCCCAGGGGCCGTAAAAAACCTTCTCGCGGGCCGGATGTGGCCCGCGGGCCTTGACTCTGACATATGTGACGTAGAGGATAGAGAATAAAGAAGTGTACTACGTAGAGGATAGAGAATAAAGAAGTGTACTACGTAGAGGATAGAGAATAAAGAAGTGTACTACGTAGAGGATAGAGAATAAAGAAGTGTACTACGTAGAGGATAGAGAATAAAGAAGTGTACTACGTAGAGGATAGAGAATAAAGAAGTGTACTACGTAGAGGATAGAGAATAAAGAAGTGTACTACGTAGAGGATAGAGAATAAAGAAGTGTACTACGTAGAGGATAGTGAATAAAGAAGTATACTACGTAGAGGATAGAGAATAAAGAAGTGTACTACGTAGAGGATAGAGAATAAAGAAGTGTACTACGTAGAGGATAGAGAATAAAGAAGTGTACTATGTAGAGGATAGAGAATAAAGAAGTGTACTACGTAGAGGATAGAGAAAAAGAAGTGTACTATGTAGAGGATAGAGAATAAAGAAGTGTACTATGTAGAGGATAGAGAATAAAGAAGTGTACTACGTAGAGGATAGAGAATAAAGAAGTGTACTACGTAGAGGATAGAGAATAAAGAAATGTACTACGTAGAGGATAGAGAATAAAGAAATGTACTATGTAGAGGATAGAGAATAAAGAAGTGTACTATGTAGAGGATAGAGAATAAAGAAGTGTACTATGTAGAGGATAGAGAATAAAGAAGTGTACTATGTAGAGGATACCATGCCGACCCCTCTAACCACTAGGCTACCCGCCCAACGCTCTAACCACTAGGCTACCCGCCCAACGCTCTAACCACTAGGTTACCATGCCGACCCCTCTAACCACTAGGCTACCCGCCCAACGCTCTAACCACTAGGCTACCCGCCCAACGCTCTAACCACTAGGCTACCATGCCCAACGCTCTAACCACTAGGCTACCCGCCCAACGCTCTAACCACTAGGCTACCCGCCCAACGCTCTAACCACTAGGTTACCATGCCGACCCCTCTAACCACTAGGCTACCTGCCCAACGCTCTAACCACTAGGCTACCCGCCCAACGCTCTAACCACTAGGCTACCATGCCCAACGCTCTAACCACTAGGCTACCATGCCCAACACTCTAACCACTAGGCTACCCGCCCAACGCTCTAACCACTAGGCTACCATGCCGACCCCTCTAACCACTAGGCTACCTGCCCAACGCTCTAACCACTAGGCTACCATGCCCAACACTCTAACCACTAGGTTACCTGCCCAACACTCTAACCACTAGGCTACCCGCCCAACGCTCTAACCACTAGGCTACCTGCCCAACGCTCTAACCACTAGGCTACCATGCCCAACACTCTAACCACTAGGTTACCATGCCCAACGCTCTAACCACTAGGCTACCCGCCCAACGCTCTAACCACTAGGCTACCTGCCCAACGCTCTAACCACTAGGCTACCCGCCCAACGCTCTAACCACTAGGCTACCATGCCCAACGCTCTAACCACTAGGTTACCATGCCGACCCCTCCTTTGAAGTGATCACCTATTTGAACAGGCTGGGTCAGGTAGAAGTAATATAACGGTAACCTTGGCTACCACCTGTCCAAATCATTTACAGATCTGTGCTTAGCTCAATGCAACAAGGAAGGAAGGATGAATGTCTAACATATTGTAACAGAGTCCCTAGTGTTAGAGACTGGAGGAACTAGTAGTGGAGCCCTACAGTCCAGGTAGTCACTCCCTGTTTCAGTAGGATTTCCTCTGTTTGGTGTCTAATGAACTGGCTGTATAGGTGTCGGTCTGTGTCCTGCTATAGAACTACAGCGGTAGAGAGTGAAGGAGGCTTGTAGCTCAGTCTCAGGGTGGAACGTTCCTGTGACGTGTCTAACAGATGGTTCCTAGCGGGGGCAGATGGGACAGAGAGACACACAACACTCTTCCCCCCCATCCTGGGCACAGAGAGCAGGGAATAGCTGCTACCGCATAGGCTTCATACAACTAAACAAACGTGCTTTAAACAGCTAAAAAAGGTGTTTTATACAACTAAAAGGTGTTTTATATAGTTAAAAGGTGTTTTATACAACTAAAAGGTGTTTTATACAACTAAAAGGTGTTTTATACAACTAAAAGGTGTTTTATATAGTTAAAAGGTGTTTTATATAGTTAAAAGGTGTTTTATATAGTTAAAAGGTGTTTTATATAGTTAAAAGGTGTTTTATATAGTTAAAAGGTGTTTTATATAGCTAAAAGGTGTTTTATATAGTTAAAAGGTGTTTTATACAACTAAAAGGTGCTTTATATAGTTAAAAGGTGTTTTATATAGTTAAAAGGTGTTTTATACAACTAAAAGGTGTTTTATATAGTTAAAAGGTGTTTTATACAACTAAAAGGTGTTTTATACAACTAAAAGGTGTTTTATACAACTAAAAGGTGTTTTATATAGTTAAAAGGTGTTTTATATAGCTAAAGGGTGTTTTATATAGTTAAAAGGTGTTTTATACAACTAAAAGGTGTTTTATACAACTAAAAGGTGCTTTATATAGTTAAAAGGTGTTTTATATAGTTAAAAGGTGTTTTATATAGTTAAAAGGTGTTTTATATAGTTAAAAGGTGTTTTATATAGTTAAAAGGTGTTTTATATAGCTAAAAGGTGTTTTATATAGTTAAAAGGTGTTTTATACAACTAAAAGGTGTTTTATACAACTAAAAGGTGCTTTATATAGTTAAAAGGTGTTTTATATAGTTAAAAGGTGTTTTATATAGTTAAAAGGTGTTTTATACAACTAAAAGGTGTTTTATACAACTAAAAGGTGTTTTATACAACTAAAAGGTGTTTTATATAGTTAAAAGGTGTTTTATATAGCTAAAAGGTGTTTTATATAGTTAAAAGGTGTTTTATACAACTAAAAGGTGTTTTATACAACTAAAAGGTGCTTTATATAGTTAAAAGGTGTTTTATATAGTTAAAAGGTGTTACAAACAGGACAACGGAATGGATCGCATGCAGCGACCCAAGGAAACGACTCCGAAAAAGAGGGAAACGCGGCGGTGTTCTGGTCAGACTCCGGAAAAGGGCACATCGCGCACCACTTCCCAGTATTCTTCTTGCCAATGTCCAGTCTCTCGACAACAAGGTTGATGAAATCCGAGCAAGGGTGGCATTCCAGAGGGACATCAGAGACTGCAACGTTCTCTGCTTTACGGAGACATGGCTTACTGGGAAAACGCTATCCAGGGCGGTGCAGCCAACGGGTTTCTCCACGCATCGCGCCGACAGAAACAAACATCTCTCTGGTAAGAAGAGTGGCGGGGGCGTATGCCTCATGACTAACGGGACATGGTGTGATGAAGAAAACATACAGGAACTCAAATCCTTCTGTTCACCTGATTTAGAATTCCTCACAATCAAATGTAGACCGCATTATCTTCCAAGAGAATTCTCTTCGATTATAATCACAGCCGTATATATCCCCCCCAAGCAGACACATCGATGGCTCTGAACGAACTTTATTTAACTCTTTGCAAACTGGAAAACATTTATCCGGAGGCTGCATTCATTGTAGCTGGGGATTTTAACAAAGCCAATCTGAAAACAAGACTCCCTAAATTTTATCAGCATATCGATTGCGCAACCAGGGGTGGTAAAACCTTGGATCATTGTTACTCTAACTTCCGCGACGCATATAAGGCCCTGCCCCGCCCCCTTTCGGAAAAGCTGACCACGACTCCATTTTGCTGATCCCTGCCTACAGGCAGAAATTAAAACAAGAGGCTCCCACGCTGAGGTCTGTCCAACGCTGGTCAGACCAAGCTGACTCTACACTCCAAGACTGCTTCCATCACGTGGACTGGGACATGTTTCGTATTGCGTCAGATGGGAATATTGACGAATACGCTGATTCGGTGTGCGAGTTCATTAGAACGTGCGTCGAAGATGTCGTTCCCATAGCAACGATAAAAACATTCCCTAACCAGAAACCGTGGATTGATGGCAGCATTCGCGTGAAACTGAAAGCGCGAACCACTGCTTTTAATCAGGGCAAGGTGTCTGGCAACATGACTGAATACAAACAGTGCAGCTATTCCCTCCGTAAGGCTATCAAACAAGCTAAGCGTCAGTACAGAGACAAAGTGGAATCTAAATTCAATGGCTCAGACACAAGAGGCATGTGGCAGGGTCTACAGTCAATCACGGACTACAAGATGAAATCCAGCCCAGTCACGGACCAGGATGTCTTGCTCCCAGGCAGACTAAATAACTTTTTTGCCCGCTTTGAGGACAATACAGTGCCACTGACACGGCCTGCAACGGAAACATGCAGTCTCTCCTTCACTGCAGCCGAGGTGAGTAAGACATTTAAACGTGTTAACCCTCGCAAGGCTGCAGGCCCAGACGGCATCCCCAGCCGCGCCCTCCGAGCATGCGCAGACCAGCTGGCCGGTGTGTTTACGGACATATTCAATCAATCCCTATACCAGTCTGCTGTTCCCACATGCTTCAAGAGGGCCACCATTGTTCCTGTTCCCAAGAAAGCTAAGGTAACTGAGCTAAACGACTACCGCCCCGTAGCACTCACTTCCGTCATCATGAAGTGCTTTGAGAGACTAGTCAAGGACCATATCACCTCCACCCTACCTGACACCCTAGACCCACTCCAATTTGCTTACCGCCCAAATAGGTCCACAGACGATGCAATCTCAACCACACTGCACACTGCCCTAACCCACCTGGACAAGAGGAATACCTATGTGAGAATGCTGTTCATCGACTACAGCTCGGCATTCAACACCATAGTACCCTCCAAGCTCGTCATCAAGCTCGAGACCCTGGGTCTCGACCCCGCCCTGTGCAACTGGGTACTGGACTTCCTGACGGGCCGCCCCCAGGTGGTGAGGGTAGGCAACAACATCTCCTCCCCGCTGATCCTCAAAACGGGGGCCCCACAAGGGTGCGTTCTGAGCCCTCTCCTGTACTCCCTGTTCACCCACGACTGCGTGGCCACGCACGCCTCCAACTCAATCATCAAGTTTGCGGACGACACAACAGTGGTAGGCTTGATTACCAACAACGACGAGACGGCCTACAGGGAGGAGGTGAGGGCCCTTGGAGTGTGGTGTCAGGAAAATAACCTCACACTCAACGTCAACAAAACTAAGGAGATGATTGTGGACTTCAGGAAACAGCAGAGGGAACACCCCCTATCCACATCGATGGAACAGTAGTGGAGAGGGTAGCTAGTTTTAAGTTCCTCGGCATACACATCACAGACAAACTGAATTGGTCCACTCACACTGACAGCGTCGTGAAGAAGGCGCAGCAGCGCCTATTCAACCTCAGGAGGCTGAAAAAATTCGGCTTGTCACCAAAAGCACTCACAAACTTCTACAGATGCACAATCGAGAGCATCCTGGCGGGCTGTATCACCGCCTGGTACGGCAACTGCTCCGCCCTCAACCGTAAGGCTCTCCAGAGGGTAGTGAGGACTGCACAACGCATCACCGGGGGCAAACTACCTGCCCTCCAGGACACCTACACCACCCGTTGTTACAGGAAGGCCATAAAGATCATCAAGGACATCAACCACCCGAACCACTGCCTGTTCACCCCGCTATCATCCAGAAGGCGAGGTCAGTACAGGTGCATCAAAGCTGGGACCGAGAGACTGAAAAACAGCTTCTATCTCAAGGCCATCAGACTGTTAAATAGCCACCACTAACATTGAGTGGCTGCTGCCAACACACTGTCATTGACACTGACCCAACTCCAGCCATTTTAATAATGGGAATTGATGGAAATGATGTAAATATATATATATATATATATATATATCACTAGCCACTTTAAACAATGCTACCTTATATAATGTTACTTACCCTACATTATTCATCTCATATGCATATGTATATACTGTACTCTACAACATCGACTGCATCCTTATGTAACACATGTATCACTAGCCACTTTAACTATGCCACTTTGTTTACTTTGTCTACACACTCATCTCATATGTATATACTGTACTCGATACCATCTACTGTATGCTGCTCTGTACCATCACTCATTCATATATCCTTATGTACATGTTCCTTATCCCCTTACACTGTGTATAAGACAGTAGTTTTTTTTGGAATTGTTAGTTAGATTACTTGTTGGTTATCACTGCATTGTCGGAACTAGAAGCACAAGCATTTCGCTACACTCGCATTAACATCTGCTAACCATGTGTATGTGACAAATAAAATTTGATTTGATTTGATTATATAGTTAAAAGGTGTTTTATATAGTTAAAACACCTTTTAACTATATAAAACACCTTTTAACTATATAAAACACCTTTTAGTTGTATAAAACACCTTTTAGCTGTATAAAACACCTTTTAACTATATAAAACACCTTTTAACTATATAAAAGGTGTTTTATATAGTTAAAAGGTGTTTTATACAACTAAAAGGTGTTTTATACAACTAAAAGGTGTTTTATATAGTTAAAAGGTAAAAGGTGTTTTATATAGTTAAAAGGTGTTTTATACAACTAAAAGGTGTTTTATACAACTAAAAGGTGTTTTATACAACTAAAAGGTGTTTTATATAGTTAAAAGGTGTTTTATATAGTTAAAAGGTGCTTTATATAGTTAAAAGGTGTTTTATATAGTTAAAAGGTGTTTTATATAGTTAAAAGGTGTTTTATATAGTTAAAAGGTGTTTTATACAACTAAAAGGTGCTTCACACATTTCTAATACTTGACAAGTCATCTTTTAAAAACAATCCCCATTTCTAATACTTGACAAGTCATCATTTAAAAAACGAACCGAATAATTTAATCACTTTTATTTTTTTTATGTAAAAAGCATGTTTTCATCTGTCTGTGCTTTGTTTGTGTGCAACTCGCTGCCACCATTTTGTCCTTAAGGGGATAATAAAAACCAACTGAATGTCATTTCCAAGTCGTCACGGTAACCTAAATGCTACTATCTCATCTGACTGGCTGTTGCTGGATCAATAAATAGAAGTTTAAACAAACGGTTAGATAAATATATTGACTTGGCGGTGAAACCAAACAGGCTGTTTGTTGCTGGGTCCAGATAACAGACATTCAGGACGACGCGTAAGGTTACGCAACAAAACTGCAGGAACCCTCACCAGTGTCCTGCCTGGGTAATCTATGATAGAACCCTCACCAGTGTCCTGCCTGGGTAATCTATGATAGAACACTCACCAGTGTCCTGCCTGGGTAATCTATGATAGAACCCTCACCAGTGTCCTGCCTGGGTAATCTATGATAGAACCCTCACCAGTGTCCTGCCTGGGTAATCTATGATAGAACCCTCACCAGTGTCCTGCCTGGGCAATCTATGATAGAACCCTCACCAGTGTCCTGCCTGGGCAATCTATGATAGAACCCTCACCAGTGTCCTGCCTGGGTAATCTATGATAGAACACTCACCAGTGTCCTGCCTGGGTAATCTATGATAGAACACTCACCAGTGTCCTGCATGTGTAATCTATGATAGAACCCTCACCAGTGTCCTGCCTGTTTAATCTATGATAGAACCCTCACCAGTGTCCTGCCTGGGTAATCTATGATAGAACCCTCACCAGTGTCCTGCCTAGGTAATCTATGATAGAACCCTCACCAGTGTCCTGCCTGGGTAATCTATGATAGAACCCTCACCAGTGTCCTGCCTAGGTAATCTATGATAGAACCCTCACCAGTGTCCTGCCTGGGTAACCTATGATAGAACCCTCACCAGTGTCCTGCCTGGGTAACCTATGATAGAACCCTCACCAGTGTCCTGCCTGGGTAATCTATGATAGAACCCTCACCAGTGTCCTGCCTAGGTAATCTATGATAGAACCCTCACCAGTGTCCTGCCTGGGTAATCTATGATAGAACCCTCACCAGTGTCCTGCCTGGGTAATCTATGATAGAACCCTCACCAGTGTCCTGCCTGGGTAATCTATGATAGAACCCTCACCAGTGTCCTGCCTGGGTAATCTATGATAGAACCCTCACCAGTGTCCTGCCTGGGCAATCTATGATAGAACACTCACCAGTATCCTGCCTGGGCAATCTATGCTAGAACACTCACCAGTGTCCTGCCTGGGCAATCTATGATAGAACCCTCACCAGTGTCCTGCCTGGGCAATCTATGATAGAACCCTCACCAGTGTCCTGCCTGGGTAATCTATGATAGAACACTCACCAGTGTCCCTGGGTAATCTATGAAAGAACACTCACCAGTGTCCTGCCTGTGTAATCTATGATAGAACCCTCACCAGTGTCCTGCCTGTTTAATCTATGATAGAACCCTCACCAGTGTCCTGCCTGGGTAATCTATGATAGAACCCTCACCAGTGTCCTGCCTGGGTAATCTATGATAGAACCCTCACCAGTGTCCTGCCTGGGTCATCTATGATAGAACCCTCACCAGTGTCCTGCCTGGGTAATCTATGATAGAACCCTCACCAGTGTCCTGCCTGGGTAATCTATGATAGAACCCTCACCAGTGTCCTGCCTGGGTAATCTATGATAGAACCCTCACCAGTGTCCTGCCTGGGTAATCTATGATAGAACACTCACCAGTGTCCTGCATGTGTAATCTATGATAGAACCCTCACCAGTGTCCTGCCTGTTTAATCTATGATAGAACCCTCACCAGTGTCCTGCCTGGGTAATCTATGATAGAACCCTCACCAGTGTCCTGCCTAGGTAATCTATGATAGAACCCTCACCAGTGTCCTGCCTGGGTAATCTATGATAGAACCCTCACCAGTGTCCTGCCTAGGTAATCTATGATAGAACCCTCACCAGTGTCCTGCCTGGGTAACCTATGATAGAACCCTCACCAGTGTCCTGCCTGGGTAACCTATGATAGAACCCTCACCAGTGTCCTGCCTGGGTAATCTATGATAGAACCCTCACCAGTGTCCTGCCTAGGTAATCTATGATAGAACCCTCACCAGTGTCCTGCCTGGGTAATCTATGATAGAACCCTCACCAGTGTCCTGCCTGGGTAATCTATGATAGAACCCTCACCAGTGTCCTGCCTGGGTAATCTATGATAGAACCCTCACCAGTGTCCTGCCTGGGTAATCTATGATAGAACCCTCACCAGTGTCCTGCCTGGGCAATCTATGATAGAACACTCACCAGTATCCTGCCTGGGCAATCTATGCTAGAACACTCACCAGTGTCCTGCCTGGGCAATCTATGATAGAACCCTCACCAGTGTCCTGCCTGGGCAATCTATGATAGAACCCTCACCAGTGTCCTGCCTGGGTAATCTATGATAGAACACTCACCAGTGTCCTGCCTGGGTAATCTATGAAAGAACACTCACCAGTGTCCTGCCTGTGTAATCTATGATAGAACCCTCACCAGTGTCCTGCCTGTTTAATCTATGATAGAACCCTCACCAGTGTCCTGCCTGGGTAATCTATGATAGAACCCTCACCAGTGTCCTGCCTGGGTAATCTATGATAGAACCCTCACCAGTGTCCTGCCTGGGTCATCTATGATAGAACCCTCACCAGTGTCCTGCCTGGGTAATCTATGATAGAACCCTCACCAGTGTCCTGCCTGGGTAATCTATGATAGAACCCTCACCAGTGTCCTGCCTGGGTAATCTATGATAGAACCCTCACCAGTGTCCTGCCTGGGTAATCTATGATAGAACCCTCACCAGTGTCCTGCCTGGGTAATCTATGATAGAACCCTCACCAGTGTCCTGCCTGGGTAATCTATGATAGAACACAACTTGATTTCAGCAGCAGGTCCTTTTTTTCCCAAAACAGATGTATTATTTGACTAAAAACATCCATTGCTTACATTTGTATACGATCACATATAAACGAGTACGTGGACACCCTTTCAAATGAGTGGATTCGGCTATTTCAGCCACACCCGTTGCTGACAGGTGTATAAAAATAAAAAAAATCGAGCACACATCCATGCAATCTCCATAGACAAACATTGGCTTTACTGAAGAGCTCAGTGACTTTCAACGTGGCACCGTCCCAGGATGCCACTTTTCCAACAAGTCAGTTCGTCATATTTCTGCCCTGCTAGAGCTGCCCCGGGTCAACTGTAAGTGCTGTTATTGTGAAGTGGAAACGTCTAGGAGAACAACGGCTCAGCCCCGGAAGTGGTAGGCCACACAACCTCAGAGAATGGAACCGCAGAGTGCTGAAGCGCATAAAAATCATCTGTCTCGGTCGCAACACTCACTACCAAGTTCCAAACTGCCTCGGGAAACAACGTCAGCAAAATAACTGTTCGTCGGAAGTTTCACGAAATGGGTTTCCATGGCCGAGCAGCCGCACACAAGCCTAAGATCACCATTCGCACCGCCAAGCGTCGGCTGGAGTGGTGTAAAGCTCCAATGGGGTAAAGCTGGACCCTTGGAGCAGTGGAAACACGTTCTCTGGAGTGATGAATCACCCTTCACCATCTGGCAATCCGACAGACAAATTCCAGCATGACAATGCCACCCCCCCCCCCCCCCGTGCACAAAGCGAGATCCATACAGAAATGGTTTGTCGAGATCGGTGTGGAAGAACTTGACTTGGCCTGCACAGAACCCTGACCTCAACCCCATCGATCACCTTTGGGCTGAATCGGAACGTGACCCGCGAGCCAGGAGGCCTCATCGCCACCTCAGCAATGTTCCAACATGAGTCGGGGTTCTAAACTTTTTGACCGGTAGTGTATATATTGTTTCTTTTGCTCAGAAAACTTGGGACGGCCAAATAAAATCACGCTATGAAACCTTGCTATATATATATATATATATATTACCTTTATTTAACCAGGCAAGTCAGTTAAGAGCAAATTCTTATTTTCAATGACGGCCTAGGAACAGTGGGTTAACTGCCTTGTTCAGGGGGCAGAACGACCGATTTGTACCTTGTCAGCTCGGGGGTTTGAACTTGCAACCTTGCTCTAACCACTAGGCTACCCTGCCGCCTCTACGCTCTAACCACTAGGCTACCCTGCCGCCCCTACACTCTAACCACTAGGCTACCCTGCCGCCCCTACACTCTAACCACTAGGTTACCCTGCCACCTCTACACTCTAACCACTAGGCTACCCTGCCCCCTCTACACTCTAACCACTAGGCTACCCTGCCGCCTCTACACTCTAACCACTAGGCTACCCTGCCGCCTCTACACTCTAACCACTAGGCTACCCTGCCGCCTCTACACTCTAACCACTAGGCTACCCTGCCTCCTCTACACTCTAACCACTAGGCTACCCTGCCTCCTCTACACTCTAACCACTAGGCTACCCTGCCGCCTCTACACTCTAACCACTAGGCTACCCTGCCGCCTCTACACACTAACCACTAGGCTACCCTGCCACCTCTACACTCTAACCACTAGGCTACCCTGCCGCCCCAATAACCCCATCACACAGAGGGAAACACATTTTCAGTCTCTCTGTTAAATATATATTTTCCCCCCCCCTCCAGTTTTCCATATTTCAGGTGATTAAAACACATTTCATGACTCACAATTTCAGATGACTTCATACAGTTAAGATGGGCCAGAGGGTCAGGTAACACTGTATATATATTTTTAAAAGAGACGTACGAGTCATGTCCTCACCTGATGAGTCGTGTCATGGCGTGCCTGGCGGCGTAGTGCAGAGGAGTGTTGTGCTGGTAGGGTTCGCCATATGAAGTGTTGGGGTCCAGGCTCTCTTTAAACTGGGGGCTCCCCTCATACAGCTGATAGGCCAGACCCTCGTCACCGTTGATCAGAGCCTTGCGGAATTTAGTGGCTGTGTTCCCCATCGCCCCTCAGATTCTACCAGGGGGAGCTTCAACCTGAAGGCGTTTGGTGATATTTCAACCTGACCAACTGCTGAAGGACGGCATATTGATGCTCCTGAGGGCAGACAGAGAGGATAGAGAGGAAATTACAGCCAACGAAATGGAACTGGGCCCTAAGGACAGACAGAGAGGAAATTACAGCCAACGAAATGGAACTGGGCCTAAGGACAGACAGAGAGGAAATTACAGCCAAAGAAATGGAACTGGGCCTAAGGACAGACAGAGAGGAAATTACAGCCAAAGAAATGGAACTGGGCCTAAGGACAGACAGAGAGGAAATTACAGCCAAAGAAATGGAACTGGGCCTAAGGACAGACAGAGAGGATAGAGAGGAAATTACAGCCAAAAAGAAATGGAACTGAGCCTAAGGACAGACAGAGAGGATAGAGGGGAAATTACAGCCAACCAAATGGAACTGGGCCTAAGAGCAGACAGAGAGGAAAGAGAGGAAATTACAGCCAACGAAATGGACCTGGGCCTAGGACAGAGAGAGGAAAGAGAGGAAATTACAGCCAACGGAATGGAACTGGGCCAAAGGACAGACAGAGAGGAAATTACAGCCAAAGAAATGGAACTGGGCCTAAGGACGGACAGAGAGGAAATTACAGCCAAAGAAATGGAACTGGGCCTAAGGACAGACACAGAGGATAGAGAGGAAATTACAGCCAAAGAAATGGAACTGGGCCTAAGGACAGACAGAGAGGAAATTACAGCCAACGAAATGGAACTGGGCCTAAGGACAGACAGAGAGGATAGAGAGGAAATTACAGCCAAAAAGAAATGGAACTGGGCCTAAGGACAGACAGAGAGGATAGAGAGGAAATTACAGCCAACGAAATGGAACTGGGCCTAAGGACAGACAGAGAGGAAAGAGAGGAAATTGCAGCCAACGAAATGGAACTGGGCCTAGGACAGATAGAGAGGAAATTACAGCCAAAGAAATGGAACTGGGCCAAAGGACAGACAGAGAGGAAATTACAACCAAAGAATCACATACAGGAGGGTGTAATGTAGTGAATCACATTCAGGAGGGTGTAATGTAGTGAATCACATACAGGAGGGTGTAATGTAGTGAATCACATTCAGGAGGGTGTAATGTAGTGAATCACATTCAGGAGGGTGTAATGTAGTGAATCACATTCAGGAGGGTGTAATGAAGTGAATCACATTCAGGATGGTGTAATGTAGTGAATCACATTCAGGAGGGTGTAATGTAGTGAATCACATTCAGGAGGGTGTAATGTAGTGAATCACATTCAGGAGGGTGTAATGTATTGAATCACATACAGGAGGGTGTAATGAAGTGAATCACATTCAGGAAGGTGTAATGTAGTGAATCACATTCAGGAGGGTGTAATGTAGTGAATCACATTCAGGAGGGTGTAATGTAGTGAATCACATTCAGGAGGGTGTAATGTAGTGAATCACATTCAGGAGGGTGTAATGTAGTGAATCACATTCAGGAGGGTGTAATGTAGAGAATCACATTTAGGAGGGTGTAATGTATTGAATCACATTCAGGAGGGTGTAATGTATTGAATCACATTCAGGAGGGTGTAATGTATTGAATCACATTCAGGAGGGTGTAATGTAGTGAATCACATTCAGGAGGGTGTAATGTAGTGAATCACATTCAGGAGGGTGTAATGTATTGAATCACATTCAGGAGGGTGTAATGTAGTGAATCACATTCAGGAGGGTGTAATGTATTGAATCACATTCAGGAGGGTGTAATGTAGTGAATCACATTCAGGAGGGTGTAATGTAGTGAATCACATTCAGGAGGGTGTAATGTATTGAATCACATTCAGGAGGGTGTAATGTATTGAATCACATTCAGGAGGGTGTAATGTAGTGAATCACATTCAGGAGGGTGTAATGTAGTGAATCACATTCAGGAGGGTGTAATGTAGTGAATCACATTCAGGAGGGTGTAATGTAGTGAATCACATTCAGGAGGGTGTAATGTAGTGAATCACATTCAGGAGGGTGTAATGTAGAGAATCACATTCAGGAGGGTGTAATGTAGTGAATCACATTCAGGAGGGTGTAATGTAGTGAATCACATTCAGGAGGGTGTAATGTAGTGAATCACATTCAGGAGGGTGTAATGTAGTGAATCACATTCAGGAGGGTGTAATGTAGTGAATCACATTCAGGAGGGTGTAATGTAGTGAATCACATTCAGGAGGGTGTAATGTAGTGAATCACATTCAGGAGGGTGTAATGTAGTGAATCACATTCAGGAGGGTGTAATGTAGTGAATCACATTCAGGAGGGTGTAATGTAGTGAATCACATTCAGGAGGGTGTAATGTAGTGAATCACATTCAGGAGGGTGTAATGTAGTGAATCACATTCAGGAGGGTGTAATGTAGTGAATCACATTCAGGAGGGTGTAATGTAGTGAATCACATTCAGGAGGGTGTAATGTAGTGAATCACATTCAGGAGGGTGTAATGTAGTGAATCACATTCAGGAGGGTGTAATGTAGTGAATCACATTCAGGAGGGTGTAATGTAGTGAATCACATTCAGGAGGGTGTAATGTAGTGAATCACATTCAGGAGGGTGTAATGTAGTGAATCACATTTAGGAGGGTGTAATGTAGTGAATCACATTCAGGAGGGTGTAATGTAGTGAATCACATTCAGGAGGGTGTAATGTAGTGAATCACATTCAGGAGGGTGTAATGTAGTGAATCACATTCAGGAGGGTGTAATGTAGTGAATCACATTCAGGAGGGTGTAATGTAGTGAATCACATTTAGGAGGGTGTAATGTAGTGAATCACATTCAGGAGGGTGTAATGTAGTGAATCACATTTAGGAGGGTGTAATGTAGTGAATCACATTCAGGAGGGTGTAATGTAGTGAATCACATTCAGGAGGGTGTAATGTAGTGAATCACATTCAGGAGGGTGTAATGTAGTGAATCACATTTAGGAGGGTGTAATGTAGTGAATCACATTCAGGAGGGTGTAATGTAGTGAATCACATTCAGGAGGGTGTAATGTAGTGAATCACATTCAGGAGGGTGTAATGTAGTGAATCACATTCAGGAGGGTGTAATGTAGTGAATCACATTCAGGAGGGTGTAATGTAGTGAATCACATTCAGGAGGGTGTAATGTATTGAATCACATTCAGGAGGGTGTAATGTAGTGAATCACATTCAGGAGGGTGTAATGTATTGAATCACATTCAGGAGGGTGTAATGTAGTGAATCACATTCAGGAGGGTGTAATGTAGTGAATCACATTCAGGAGGGTGTAATGTAGTGAATCACATTCAGGAGGGTGTAATGTAGTGAATCACATTCAGGAGGGTGTAATGAAGTGAATCACATTCAGGAGGGTGTAATGTAGTGAATCACATTCAGGAGGGTGTAATGAAGTGAATCACATTCAGGAGGGTGTAATGTAGTGAATCACATTCAGGAGGGTGTAATGTATTGAATCACATTCCTTTAATCGACATGATTCCTTTACTCAGAGAGGTATATTATGTTTTAGGCTTTACATTCCACAACCTTGGTCTCTACTGAACGCCACCCAGATTTCAACAAGACAACAACAACAACAACAACAACAGGATGTCTCAAACCAAATATAGGTTAATCAGATGAGAGAAAAAAAACTGGCTTTAGCCAAGACTGTCACATTTCAACTGTCATTCTGATTTATCCTAACAACAAGCTTTTCTACTGACACCAAACACAACCTCGTTGAATCCTACAAAACCAGCCTACTTACCAACAGAAACCAGGGGGAGAAGAGTAGCCTAACTCAGTAACTGCAAGCCCGAACCACAAAAGCCCAAAACTGAGGAGGAGGAGAGGATGCTTCCACACAAGTCCCCTTTCCACCCATACACCGTGCTGTTCTGCTAGGGCTAATGACACTTTCTGACTGGCTCACCGTGCCACATCATCTCATGGGGGGGGCAGAGAGAGAGAGAGAGAGAGAGAGAGAGAGAGAGAGAGAGAGAGAGAGAGAGAGAGAGAGAGAGAGAGAGAGAGAGAGAGAGAGGAGGAGGGGGAGGGGGAGAGAGAGAGAGAGAGAGAGAGAGAGAGAGAGAGAGAGAGAGAGAGAGAGAGAGAGAGAGAGAGAGAGAGAGAGAGAGAGAGAGAGAGAGAGAGAGAGAGAGAGAGAGAGAGAGAGAGAGAGAGAGAGAGAGAGAGAGAGAGAGAGAGAGAGAGAGAGAGAGAGAGAGAGAGGAGAGGGGAGAGAGAGAGAGAGAGAGAGAGAGAGAGAGAGAGAGAGAGAGAGAGAGAGAGAGAGAGAGAGAGAGAGAGAGAGAGAGAGAGAGAGAGACAAAGACAGAGAGAGAGACAGAGAGAGAGAGACAGACAGAGAGAGACAGAGAGACAGACAGAGACAGAGAGAGAGACAAGACTTCCTCTAGTATCACCAGGGGCTTCCTGCTTCCCTCAGCCAACTGTCCTCACCCTGAGACCAGGGCCCAGGCCCAAATAGAATCCTATTCCCTATGTAATGCACTACTTTTGACCAGAGCCCAATGGGCCCTGGTCAAAAGCAGTGCACTACATAAGGAAAAGGGTGCCATTTGGGACAAACAATAAGACCCATTGTGGACTTGGACTCCACCGATGCCATATGTCGTTGTGGGCACACAGGCACAGGGCAGTGGGCACGGACATGCTCCTACTACCATCCTGTTCTGCTCACAATAGGGACGTCTCTACAGCAGACAGAGTATAGGAGACAGTACCCAGACAGAGTATAGGAGGTAGTACCCAGACAGAGTATAGGAGGTAGTACCCACACAGGCACAGGGCAGTGGGCACGGACATGCTCCTACTACCATCCTGTTCTGCTCACAATAGGGACGTCTCTACAGCAGACAGAGTATAGGAGACAGTACCCAGACAGTACCCAGAGAGTATAGGAGGTAGTACCCAGACAGAGTATAGGAGGTAGTACCCACACAGGCACAGGGCAGTGGGCACGGACATGCTCCTACTACCATCCTGTTCTGCTCACAATAGGGACGTCTCTACAGCAGACAGAGTATAGGAGACAGTACCCAGACAGAGTATAGGAGGTAGTACCCACACAGGCACAGGGCAGTGGGCACGGACATGCTCCTACTACCATCCTGTTCTGCTCACAATAGGGACGTCTCTACAGCAGACAGAGTATAGGAGACAGTACCCAGACAGAGTATAGGAGGTAGTACCCAGACAGAGTATAGGAGGTAGTACCCACACAGGCACAGGGCAGTGGGCACGGACATGCTCCTACTACCATCCTGTTCTGCTCACAATAGGACGTCTCTACAGCAGACAGAGTATAGGAGACAGTACCCAGACAGAGTATAGGAGGTAGTACCCAGACAGAGTATAGGAGGTAGTACCCACACAGGCACAGGGCAGTGGGCACGGACATGCTCCTACTACCATCCTGTTCTGCTCACAATAGGGACGTCTCTACAGCAGACAGAGTATAGGAGGTAGTACCCACACAGGCACAGGGCAGTGGGCACGGACATGCTCCTACTACCATCCTGTTCTGCTCACAATAGGGACGTCTCTACAGCAGACAGAGTATAGGAGACAGTACCCAGACAGAGTATAGGAGGTAGTACCCAGACAGAGTATAGGAGGTAGTACCCACACAGGCACAGGGCAGTGGGCACGGACATGCTCCTACTACCATCCTGTTCTGCTCACAATAGGGACGTCTCTACAGCAGACAGAGTATAGGAGACAGTACCCAGACAGAGTATAGGAGGTAGTACCCACACAGGCACAGGGCAGTGGGCACGGACATGCTCCTACTACCATCCTGTTCTGCTCACAATAGGGACGTCTCTACAGCAGACAGAGTATAGGAGACAGTACCCAGACAGAGTATAGGAGACAGTACCCAGACAGAGTATAGGAGACAGTACCCAGACAGGCTGTAGGAGACAGTACCCAGACAGAGTATAGGAGACAGAACCCAGACAGGCTGTAGGAGACAGTACCCAGACAGAGTATAGGAGACAGTACCCAGACAGAGTATAGGAGACAGTACCCAGACAGAGTATAGGAGACAGAACCCAGACAGAGTATAGGAGACAGTACCCAGACAGAGTATAGGAGACAGTCCCCAGATATAGTATAGGAGACAGTATCCAGACAGAGTATAGGAGACAGTACCCAGACAGAGTATTGGAGACAGTCACCAGACAGAGTATAGGAGACAGTCCCCAGACAGAGTATAGGAGACAGTCCCCAGACAGAGTATAGGAGACAGTACCCAGACAGAGTATAGGAGGTAGTACCCAGACAGAGTATAGGAGAAAGTACCCAGACAGAGTATAGGAGAAAGTACCCAGACAGAGTATAGGAGACAGTACCCAGACAGAGTATAGGAGACAGTACCCAGACAGAGTATAGGAGACAGAACCCAGACAGGCTGTAGGAGACAGTACCCAGACAGGCTGTAGGAGACAGTACCCAGACAGGCTGTAGGAGACAGAACCCAGACAGGCTGTAGGAGACAGTACCCAGACAGGCTGTAGGAGACAGTACCCAGACAGAGTATAGGAGACAGAACCCAGACAGAGTATAGGAGACAGAACCCAGACAGGCTGTAGGAGACAGTACCCAGACAGAGTATAGGAGACAGTACCCAGACAGAGTATAGGAGACAGTACCCAGACAGGCTGTAGAGACAGTACCCAGACAGGCTGGAGGAGACAGTACCCAGACAGGCTGGAGGAGACAGAACCCAGACAGGCTGGAGGAGACAGTACCCAGACAGGCTGGAGGAGACAGAACCCAGACAGGCTGTAGGAGACAGAACCCAGACAGGCTGTAGGAGACAGTACCCAGACAGGCTGTAGGAGACAGAACCCAGACAGGCTGTAGGAGACAGTACCCAGACAGAGTATTGGAGACAGTCACCAGACAGAGTATAGGAGACCGTACCCAGACAGGCTGTAGGAGACAGAACCCAGACAGGCTGTAGGAGACCGTACCACATGTGTATTGTAATACATTACAAAGACATGTACACAGTGTAAACTGGGGCAATATTGTTTTGTCTTACAAAGGCACAGACTGTATAAAAACCTCAACTCCACTCAGCAGTAGGAATTACAAAACATGCTACTAGCTAACGTTTGGGAATTCATGTGACAAACCAAGTCATTGTATTTTGTAACTCTTCCTAGGCACTTTAGACAATGTTTGTTTACTTGGCTCAGCCTCCACATATTCAATGTGATTGTCTTGTGATTGTTTTTGATGGTTTTATTGTGGGACCTGTTGGGGCTGTTTTGATGGTTTTATTGTGGGATCTGTTGGGGCTGATTTTGATGGTTTTATTGTGGGACCTGTTGGGGCTGTTTTTGATGGTTTTATTGTGGGGCCTAGTGGGGCTGTTTTTGATGGTTTTATTGTGGGACCTGTTGGGGCTGTTTTTGATGGTTTTATTGTGGGGCCTGTTGGGGCTGTTTTTGATGGTTTTATTGTGGGGCCTGTTGGGGCTGTTTTGATGGTTTTATTGTGGGATCTGTTGGGGCTGATTTTGATGGTTTTATTGTGGGACCTGTTGGGGCTGTTTTTGATGGTTTTATTGTGGGGCCTGTTGTTTTTGATGGTTTTATTGTGGGACCTGTTTAGGGGCTGTTTTTGATGGTTTTATTGTGGGACCTGTTGGGGCTGAGTTTTGATGGTTTTATTGTGGGACCTGTTGGGGCTGTTTTTGATGGTTTTATTGTGGGACCTGTTGGGGCTGAGTTTTGATGGTTTTATTGTGGGACCTGTTGGGGCTGAGTTTTGATGGTTTTATTGTGGGGCCTGTTGGGGCTGTTTTTGATGGTTTTATTGTGGGACCTGTTGGGGCTGAGTTTTGATGGTTTTATTGTGGGACCTGTTGGGGCTGAGTTTTGATGGTTTTATTGTGGGGCCTGTTGGGGCTGAGTTTTGATGGTTTTATTGTGGGACCTGTTGGGGCTGTTTTTTATGTTTTTATTGTGGGACCTGTTGGGGCTGTTTTTGATGGTTTTATTGTGGGACCTGTTGGGGCCGTTTTTGATGGTTTTATTGTGGGACCTGTTGGGGCTGTTTTTGATGGTTTTATTGTGGGACCTGTTGGGGCTGTTTTTGATGGTTTTATTGTGGGACCTGTTGGGGCTGTTTTTGATGGTTTTATTGTGGGACCTGTTGGGGCTGTTTTTGATGGTTTTATTGTGGGACCTGTTGGGGCTGTTTTTGATGGTTTTATTGTGGGACCTGTTGGGGCTGTTTTTGATGGTTTTATTGTGGGACCTGTTGGGGCTGTTTTTGATGGTTTTATTGTGGGGCCTGTTGGGGCTGTTTTTGATGGTTTTATTGTGGGGCCTGTTGGGGCTGTTTTGATGGTTTTATTGTGTGATTAAATGGTTCAAATGAAACCCTGCCTACCAGGCGCCCAGGGCTTCTGAATCAAGTCCACCTACCGCAAATAGCGCAGGACAAATATAAAAAATAAAATACAAATTCTACAGAAATGTTTGACAATCGACTAGTGATGCCTTGAAGAAGATCGGCCAGTCGATGTGAAATCGACCGGTTGGTGACCACTGCTCTATGACCTCAAGTCACTGAGTCAGTGTCCACGTCAGTGTTATTCTCAGAGGCAACCTGGAACCCATCCCAGTCCGCGTGGTCACATCCCAGTCCATCTGGAAACAGATTCTGATTGGTCAAACCAACCATTGAACAGTCACTTCTTTTGGCTTCATTTACACACACAGACAAAATCTGATTTTTATTTTCTCTACACTAGTTGTTCTTTTGAACTATTAGATCACGTCTGGAAAATATTGGATGTGAATTTTTTTTGTGAGATACCCAATGGGCTAGACAATTCTCTTCTCAGCTTGAAAAATATATTTTTACTAAGAATGTGGAAGTCCATCAATTCACCATCATTGACACAACAGAACAAATCAAATTATCTAAATATCCTGGGCAACCGAGAAAAAACTAATTCGATACAATTTACAGCCTAGTGGCAAACAAAAATGCAGGCAGTATGAATGGAGGTGTGAGCATGTGGGTCTGGGCTGGTGAGAAGTACTCACGGTTTGTCTCTTAATTAACACAAGTTACAATTCTTACAAGTGCCCTAGTTTTTGTGATGCTGCATGAGATGTCCAGGTGAGTGACATCCAGGTGTGTAAACGTGACAAATCTGATTCATGAATGACAGGTTGCAGATACCCGAGCTATTAGAACTGTCAAATGGTTTGGAGCTCTATGCTGGATCTGGCCTGGTTTCATGACATCGTGTCAGTCTAGTGTTAGCTAGAGATTTCTCATCATCTAGCTCGGGGATGGGCAACTTTGATGGGGGTTGGGGACGGCCAGTGAGGGGCTGCAGTGGCTTATGGGTCCCAAAACAAGCCCCAAAACGTTTTTGCTAATTTCCTGCAATTCTACTAATTTTTCCATAAGGTGGAGGCAAATGTTTGCCGTTTTTAATATAATAACTGATGATCAATGGAAATACTGACAGGGCAGAAAATAGTAAATACTGCCCTGTCGGTAATTCCACCACGGTCCTTCTGTAGCTCAGTTGGTAGAGCATGGCGCATGTAACGCCAGGGTAGTGGGTTCGATTCCCGGGACAACCCATACGTAGAATGTATGCACACATGACTGTAAGTCGCTTTGGATAAAAGCGTCCGCTAAATGGCATATATATATTATTATTATATTATCCACCATACTACAATCTTAGATAAATTAGCTGGACGCTAGACTACCAATAAAACGTTTCAATGCTGACATGGGCTTATTAAGTGACTGCACTTTGTGTTTTCTATTATTCTAAACCCTCATCAGTAATTTGAGACCCAGAATTAGTCTCCCTCCCCCCCCCAAAAAAAGGTTGAAATATTGCCCACTATGCACATTTTGTACCAAGGCGGAAGTTAGAAATAAACACGTTTCTTGGAAACACTGGGTCACTTGATAACTTGTTGATACTACTGTTCAATCTTTGATAAGAACGTACAACTAACATGATAGCTAGCTATTTATTATCTAAAAACTGTCAACCAAAACACTGTCCTCCTTGGCACTGCTGCATTTTCAAAAAAGGGTGATTATGTGTGCAGGTTCATCGCCTGACTGCTAGTTAATCAGTAGCAACCAAGATATTCAACAACAGACAAAATAGAAACCAAGATATTCAACAACAGACAAAATAGAAACCAAGATATTCAACAACAGACAAAATAGAAACCAAGATATTCAACAACAACAGACAAAATAGAAACCAAGATATTCAATAACAACAGACAAAGTAGAAACCAAGATATTCAATAACAACAGACAAAATAGAAACCAAGATATTCAACAACAGACAAAATAGAAACCAAGATATTCAACAACAGACAAAATAGAAACCAAGATATTCAACAACAGACAAAGTAGAAACCAAGATATTCAACAACAGACAAAATAGAAACCAAGATATTCAACAACAACAGACAAAGTAGCAACCAAGATATTCAACAACAGACAAAATAGCAACCAAGATATTCAATAACAACAGACAAAGTAGAAACCAAGATATTCAATAACAACAGACAAAGTAGCAACCAAGATATTCAACAACAACAGACAAAGTAGCAACCAAGATATTCAACAACAGACAAAATAGAAACCAAGATATTCAATAACAACAGACAAAGTAGAAACCAAGATATTCAACAACAACAGACAAAGTAGCAACCAAGATATTCAATAACAACAGACAAAGTAGAAACCAAGATATTCAACAACAACAGACAAAGTAGAAACCAAGATATTCAACAACAGACAAAGTAGAAACCAAGATATTCAATAACAACAGACAAAATAGAAACCAAGATATTCAACAACAGACAAAGTAGAAACCAAGATATTCAACAACAGACAAAATAGAAACCAAGATATTCAATAACAACAGACAAAGTAGAAACCAGGATATTCAACAACAACAGACAAAGTAGCAACCAAGATATTCAATAACAACAGACAAAGTAGAAACCAAGATATTCAACAACAACAGACAAAGTAGAAACCAAGATATTCAATAACAACAGACAAAGTAGAAACCAAGATATTCAATAACAACAGACAAAGTAGAAACCAAGATATTCAACAACAACAGACAAAGTAGCAACCAAGATATTCAACAACAACAGACAAAGTAGCAACCAAGATATTCAATAACAACAACAGACAAAGTAGCAACCAAGATATCCAACAACAACAGACAAAGTAGAAACCAGGATATTCAACAACAACAGACAAAGTAGAAACCAAGATATTCAACAACAACAGACAAAGTAGAAACCAAGATATTCAACAACAACAGACAAAGTAGCAACCAAGATATCCAACAACAGACAAAATAGAAACCAGGATATTCAATAACAACAGACAAAGTAGAAACCAGGATATTCAACAACAACAACAAATTAGCAATGCCCAGAGCCAGACTAGACTGTAAAGATGAATTTTAGACCTTTAACGGGATATCAAGTGGCTGGTATGTTTTCTAACTAGCATGGTTGTATCTACCTAGTTAGCTTCATCATCCAAACTTTTAGTTGTTTCAACAAAAGCCAACAGTTTTTTTTAACGTACAAATGGTACTTGCTAGTTAATTACTTACTCATTGTTCATGTTTGTAAACTAGTTAACGAACACATATCGGTGTTTATACAGATTAGCTAGCTAAATTATCGTTAGCTAGCTGGAGAAAGCTAACTAACTAGCCGACGTTAGCTAACAACTCGCAACAGTGACTAGCTAGCAAATGCCATGGTTTTTTTGTTGTTGTTGATGACTTTAAAAATGAACTACACTTCTCTGGCGTGTCTGTGTTTTTGTTAACTAGCAAGATAAAGAAAACATTGATTCGCTAGCTAGCTAAGTAGACTTACAAAAGAGGCTCCCCAGAATGTTGTCCTGTTGCCAGTGACTCTCTATTCTTCTCTCAGGCAACGCTGATATTCCATAAGGCTTCTGCTGTCCTTCTAGCTGTTAGTCTGTGGGTGTAGCCTGCTGGGTGTATAGTAGGCTGGGTGTAGCTGGCTGGGTATATAGTAGGCTGGGTGTAGCTGGCTGGGTGTATAGTAGGCTGGGTGTATAGTAGGCTGGGTGTAGCTGGCTGGGTGTATAGTAGGCTGGGTGTATAGTAGGCTGGGTGTAGCCTGCTGGGTGTATAGTTGGCTGGGTGTAGTTGGCTGGGTGTATAGCTGGCTGTGTGTAGTTGGCTGTGTGTAGCTGGCTGTGTGTATAGTAGGCTGGGTGTCTAGCTGGCTGTGTCTAGTTGGCTGTGTGTTGCTGGCTGGGTGTATAGTAGGCTGGGTGTATAGTAGGCTGTGTGTAGCTGGCTGGGTGTATAGTAGGCTGTGTGTAGTTGGCTGTGTGTAGATGGCTGGGTGTATAGCTGGCTGTGTGTAGTTGGCTGGGTGTATAGTAGGCTGTGTGTAGTTGGCTGTGTGTAGATGGCTGGGTGTATAGCTGGCTGTGTGTAGTTGGCTGGGTGTTGTTGGCTGGGTGTAGTTGGCTGTGTGTATAGTAGGCTGTGTGTAGCTGGCTGTGTGTAGATGGCTGGGTGTATAGTAGGCTGTGTGTAGTTGGCTGTGTGTATAGTAGGCTGTGTGTAGCTGGCTGTGTGTAGATGGCTGGGTGTAGTTGGCTGTGTGTTGTTGGCTGGGTGTAGCTGGCTGTGTGTATAGTAGGCTGGGTGTAGCTGGCTGGGTGTATAGTAGGCTGTGTGTATAGTAGGCTGTGTGTAGTTGGCTGGGTGTAGCTGGCTGTGTGTTGTTGGCTGTGTGTAGCTGGCTGGGTGTAGCTGGCTGGGTGTAGCTGGCTGTGTGTATAGTAGGCTGGGTGTAGCTGGCTGTGTATAGCTGGCTGTGTGTAGCTGGCTGTGTGTAGCTGGCTGTGTGTAGTTGGCTGTGTGTAGTTGGCTGTGTGTAGCTGGCTGTGTGTTGTTGGCTGGGTGTAGCTGGCTGTGTGTATAGTAGGCTGGGTGTAGCTGGCTGGGTGTATAGTAGGCTGTGTGTAGTTGGCTGTGTGTATAGTAGGCTGTGTGTAGTTGGCTGGGTGTAGCTGGCTGTGTGTTGTTGGCTGTGTGTAGTTGGCTGTGTGTAGCTGGCTGTGTGTAGTAGGCTGGTGTAGCTGGCTGTGTGTAGCTGGCTGTAGTTGGCTGTGTGTAGCTGGCTGTGTGTTGTTGGCTGTGTGTAGTTGGCTGTGTGTAGCTGGCTGTGTGTTGTTGGCTGTGTGTAGCTGGCTGTGTAGTTGGCTGGCTGGCTGTGTAGTTGGCTGGTGTAGCTGGCTGTGTGTAGTTGGCTGTGTGTAGCTGGGTGTGTGTAGTTGGCTGTGTGTAGCTGGCTGTGTGTATCTGGCTGTGTGTAGCTGGCTGTGTGTAGTTGGCTGTGTGTAGCTGGCTATGTGTGTTGGCTGTGTGTAGTTGGCTGGGTGTATAGTTGGCTGTGTGTAGTTGGCTGTGTGTAGTTGGCTGTGTATAGTTGGCTGTGTGTAGTTGGCTGTGTGTAGTTGGCTGTGTGTAGTTGGCTGTGTGTAGTTGGCTGTGTGTAGCTGGCTGTGTGTAGCTGGCTGTGTGTAGTTGGCTGTGTGTAGCTGGCTGTGTGTAGCTGGCTGTGTGTAGTTGGCTGTGTGCACTCTGCCCTGCCTCTGTTGTTGTCAGCCACTGACGCCCAAATCACCAGACTGCCAGTTAAGTGTTATCAGAAATCAGGGCTGCGCTGTAAATTGCAGGATGTTTTTTTTTACGTTCTAGGAAGTTTGAAGTCAAATAATGATTCCTTTTTTTTGTCGAAGAATCTTTTCAAAAATATTTTTGATGTAAACAATTGCTCATTGTCCTGTCTGTTTACTATAAATTAACCGGCAAACGCTTCCAGAAGGTGAATAGTACACGTTGGAAAACAAATGAGTGGTTTTCTCTTGTACAACTAGCGCTTGTAACTTTCTCCCACTCGAGGGCGGCAGAGACCATCAAATCAATGGTCATTCTTCTATTGGTCCTGGCTTTCTCAACCAATGATGTATCTATATATATATATATAAATAAATCAATGGGTGGATTCGATTATGCTGAACCGCGGGGTCTCCGGTATATGGCCCGTGACGTGAAGACGTTAAACTGTGCGGGAGGAGCGCACTCTCTAATAGAACAGTAATCTACGCCGTGTTGCGCCATGCTGTCATGTTGTCAAGAAGGCAGCGTGGTGCATCGTCCAGAAACACAGGCAACAATACTGTAATTAAACAGCAGGGAGCAGGTCTCGAACCCTCGACCTAAATAAGCTAAAGGGTACGAAGTGCATGCTGGGAGATGCACAGTGCCAATGTTATATTTCTAAGATAGCTGCTAGTATGGTATAAATAAAATTATAAACAGTGGTTCGAGTCCTGAATCCTGATTGGCTGACAGCTGTGGTATATCAGACCGTATACCATGTGTATGACAAAACATTTGTTTTTACTGCTCTAATTACGTTGTTAACCAGTTTATAATAGCAATAAGGCACCTAAGGGCATTGTGGTATATGGCCAATATAGCACGGCTAAGGGCTGTGTAAAAACACTCTGCGATGCGTCGTGCATAAGAACAGCGGTTAGCCGTGGTATATTGGCCATACGCCACACCCCTTGTGCCTTGTTGCTTAACTAGGCTGCATTAAACACTGAAATTGACATTCCAACCCTGAGCTCCACCTGCTCTGCTATTACTGATCCAAAACTTGTTTGTGTGCTGCTTAACCAATGGCTGTTCTGTGTGCTGCTTAACCAATGGCTGTGCTGTGTGCTGCTTAACCAATGGCTGTGCTGTGTGCTGCTTAACCAATGGCTGTGCTGCTTAACCAATGGCTGTGCTGTGTGCTGCTTAACCAATGGCTGTGATGCTTAACCAATGGCTGTGCTGCGTGCTGCTTAACCAATAGCTGTGCTGCTTAACCAATGGCTGTGCTGCGTGCTGCTTAACCAATAGCTGTGCTGCTTAACCAATGGCTGTGCTGTGTGCTGCTTAACCAATGGCTGTGCTGTGTGCTGTTTAACCAATGGCTGTGCTGTGTGCTGCTTAACCAATAGCTGTGCTGTGTGCTGTTTAACCAATGGCTGTGCTGTGTGCTGCTTAACCAATGGCTGTGCTGTTTAACCAATGGCTGTGCTGTGTGCTGCTTAACCAATGGCTGTGCTGTGTGCTGCCTAACCAATGGCTGTGCTGTGTGCTGCCTAACCAATGGCTGTGCTGTGTGCTGCTTAACCAATGGCTGTGCTGTGTGCTGCCTAACCAATGGCTGTGCTGTGTGCTGCCTAACCAATGGCTGTGCTGTGTGCTGTTTAACCAATGGCTGTGCTGTGTGCTGTTTAACCAATGGCCGTGCTGTGTGCTGCCTAGCCAATGGCTGTGCTGTGTGCTGCCTAACCAATGGCTGTGCTGTGTGCTGTTTAACCAATGGCTGTGCTGTGTGCTGCCTAACCAATGGCTGTGCTGTGTGCTGCCTAACCAATGGCTGTGCTGTGTGCTGCCTAACCAATGGCTGTGCTGTGTGCTGTTTAACCAATGGCTGTGCTGTGTGCTGCCTAACCAATGGCTGTGCTGTGTGCTGCCTAACCAATGGCTGTGCTGTGTGCTGCCTAACCAATGGCTGTGCTGTGTGCTGCACAACGACAGAACAACAACGACAGAACTTAACCCAACGACAGAACTTAACCCAACGACAGATCTTAACCCAACGACAGAACTTAACCCAACAATAGAGCTTAACCCAACGACAGAACTTAACCCAACGACAGAACTTAACCCAACGACAGAACTTAACCCAACGACAGAACTTAACCCAACAATAGAGCTTAACCCAACGACAGAACTTAACCCAACAATAGAGCTTAACCCAACGACAGAACTTAACCCAACGACAGAACTTAACCCAACGACAGAGTTTAACCCAACAGCAGAACTTAACCCAACGACAGAACTTAACCCAACGACAGAACTTAACCCAACGACAGAGCTTAACCCAACGACAGAACTTAACACAACGACAGAACTTAACCCAACGACAGAGCTTAACCCAACGACAGAACTTAACACAACGACAGAACTTAACCCAACGACAGAACTTAACCCAACGACAGAACTTAACCCAACTATAGAGTTTAACCCAACGACAGAACTTAACCCAAAGACAGAACTTAACCCAACGACAGAACTTAACCCAACGACAGAGCTTAACCCAACGACAGAGCTTAACCCAACGACAGAACTTAACCCAACGACAGAACTTAACCCAACGACAGAACTTAACCCAACAATAGAGCTTAAGAACGGTTTCTAAAAATGCCTATCTACTGCTCTGGTCTGTCCAAGACGTGTGGTTAAATGGTAGATGCTCTCTGCTATCCACTTTGTTTTAATTGTTATTGGGTATAGGGGAGGGTCACTTGTTTTTTTTCCACCCCCAAGGCATTCAGGGAGGGTTTAGGTTACATAGATTTTGCTGACGGGATGGTCATCCCATTTTAATTTCAGAGAGGTCTGATATTCTCCATGTGACCGTTATTATAAATAATGTTCCCTCCTTTACATCACTTTGAGCAGAGTTGGCGGTGGGCCGGAGCGGGGCACCTGGTTCAAGCCCTGGAAGCAGCCCGGGGATCCCAAACCAATGCAATTAACTTTCACCCGCGCCCGGGACAGATTCATTCGAATCCCCTCATTGTTCTCAATGGGGGATGTGATCGCGTGTGGTTAGACTCAGCGCTTTCATCATCGTTTTGAAATGCAGCGATTTTAAAGTATTCCGTGACACTTGATTATTTCAGAAAATAAGTTATTGAAAAGTCTCTTTCAGGGATTGCCTTTGCTTTACCAGATACTGTGTACTATTTTGGTGTTTGACAAACCGCTCCGACTCAGTGCTCAATAACCAGTGGTCGATCTTTAAGGCATTACTAGTCGATCACCAAACTTTTCTATGGAAATGCCAATGATAAAGCCTTGCGCTCATATTTTGTTTTTTCCATTCGTCTTGGTCTGTTGGTGGTAGGTGTACTTGAGAAGCCCCCACCATTTTCATTTGTCTGATGGGATAAACATTCCTGCCTACCCAGGTGACCAGGAAAGCTAAATAAAGTATGCCTACCGCGCTGGCCAATCAGATAGCTCAAATCACCGTGCCGACAACTTCCATGACCCCAGAGCAAAGTTTGATACAAGCCTAGGTGAGATTTAATAACCTTTAAAAAACATGACCAGAGAGAGACTGTCAAAGAGTACAGCAAAGTTTGATACTAGCCTAAAAACGAATCTGAAGGAAGTTTGTTTTGAAGTGTTTGATATCGCAGAGATGTAAGAAAGATTAGACGCTAAACTACTTCCATTAACGTTTTTAACAGCCACCGTGTCATGTTTTGTCATAGATTGTCATGTCTTGTCCCTGTGCTTCCTCTTCTATTCGTTTCCCCCTGCTGGTCTTATTAGGTTCTTTCCCTCTTTCTTTCCCTCTCTCTCCAGCCCCACACGTACTCCAGGGGTATTGCTCGTATCGCCTACGTCATATCTCTCCTTACTGGACGGGCTCGGGAGTGGGGCACGGCTATCTGGGAGGCAAGGGCTGAGTGTACTAACCAGTATCAGAACTTTAAGGAGGAGATGATACGGGTTTTTGATCGTTCTGTTTTTGGGAAAGAAGCCTCCTGGTCCCTGTCTTCCCTATGTCAAGGTAATCGATCCATAACGGATTACTCTATAGAGTTTCGCACTCTTGCTGCCTCCAGTAACTGGAACGAGCAGGCGACTTATGATCAGAGTCAAATCCAGCATATTGCCTCTTTATAATGTCCCCAATATGTTCCAGGGGCACAAAACAACACCTATCATACTACTATGACTGACCCTGTATAACAACACCTATCATACTACTATGACCCTGTATAACAACACCTATCATACTACTATGACTGACCCTGTACAACAACACCTATCATACTACTATGACTGACCCTGTAAAACAACACCTATCATACTACTATGACTGACCCTGTATAACAACACCTATCATAGTACTATGACTGACCCTGTAAAACAACACCTATCATACTACATGACTGACCCTGTAAAACAACAACACATTTCACTGCACCAGTCCGGTGTGTGAGAATAAAACACACACATATATATATTATTTAGATAAATTCATTAAAAAGATTATATATATATATATCTGTGACCAAAAGAGAGGATATGGATTTCTGAGTCTGTAGAAACCAATGAACTGACAGGATATCTGGACCTTGATGGCAGCAGGTAGAGACAGGTAGCCTAGTCTGTTGCTCTGCCCCCTGAACAAGGCAGTTAAACCCACTCTTCCCCGGGTAGAACGCCATTGTAAATAAGAATTTGTTCTTAAAATGACTTGCCTAGTTAAATAATATATAAATGGTACAGATGGAGATTGTATTGCGTTGTCGATATAAGAGTCTATGGTGCAGTCCTGATTTAGGCCGTTATCTTATTCCGTTACTCTGATGGACCAAAGACTCCTAATTTATTCAATAGTTGGATAACGAACCTTGAAGCTTTTTTAAAAATTTATTTTATTAAGAGAAAAAACAACAACAAAACAACTCTTAACAATGTCCAGTCTATTTGATACAAGACCCTTCACATTTCACAGCATCATATTCACAAGTCTTCAAAAAAAAAAACGAGTCACGTCTGTAAAAACTCAAACTTCAATGTGAAGGCAAATGTTGTACAAACACACATCGACCGGGTACATTGAAGGACAATACAATGTGTCATAGCACAGCCCACTGGGTTATATCCAATACTCTGGCGGCACTTTAAGAACAATTCCCACGGTCCATCATATAGATTGTTATTTTTTTTTAAATCACACTGTCCAGTCACATGTTGTTAAAAACCCCTGGTGAATAAGGTTGGTGTAGGTGGCACTGGTTTGGCAGAATATCGACAGACTGTTAAAAACCCCTGGTGAATAAGGTTGGTGTAGGTGGCACTGGTTTGGCAGAATATCGACAGACTGTTAAAAACCCCTGGTGAATAAGGTTGGTGTAGGTGGCACTGGTTTGGCAGAATATCGACAGACTGTTAAAAACCCCTGGTGAATAAGGTTGGTGTAGGTGGCACTGGTTTGGCAGAATATCGACAGACTTTGAACTTCCAACCAATACGAAAAGGAGGGAAAACCTGGCATCAAAGATTTTCTAAAAGGTGACCAGATAATTAAGGGCCTGTGTAGAAGGAATAATAAGCCATACTTTTAGAAAGGGATGAATCTTTGCTGTAGGTGTCAGTGGCAGTCAGACCCTCACCCTTTACAGTGGGGAGTTCTCTGTGCCGGGTCCACTCAGAGGCATACGTCTCCTTTTACACACCAGGGCCCCAGAGTCAGCTTTCTCCAGGCCCGGCGTGGAAGAGTGAGTATCAGTCCACGTTGAAGCTATGTTACCAACACTACTGCCATTGATCTCTTCCCCCTGAGCCTTGTCTTTGTCAGGCACAGACAGCTGGTCCTCTGGGAACCCAGTGGGGCTGGGTCTCGGGGACCACGGCAGGCCCGTGGTCACCTTTCTCTGGTAAGATCCTCTAGAGCCCCATCCTGCTGCCATGGAAGTGAAAGGAGAGTCTGGGTAGTAGGTGAGAGCGTGGGAGTTCTGTAGAGGCAGGGATTTAATCCCGTAAGGGAGCAGGCTGCTAGAGTAGTCCCCTTCATAGGAACTGAGATCCAGTTTGTTGGGGCCAGCTCCTCCCTGTTGCATGGAGATAAACCACCTCTGGGAGGCGCTGTCCTCTGGCTGAGGGGAGAAGAGACTGTTGGTCTGGGGTACTGTCCTCTCGCTGTTGTAGAAGCGGTTCTGGGGCAGGTTGTTGATGACCTGGTCCTGGAAGAAAGGTTGCATGGCGTAGCGAGCACCTGGGACGATCTGGTGGGAGCCGGTGGGGGAGGGGGTCAGTCGGTCACCCTCTGGAGCTGTGTACATCCTAGAATATCATAGGAGAAGAGAGATGTACACTGAGTGTATAAAACATTAAGGACACCTGCTCTATCCATGACACAGACTGACCAGGTGAATCCAGGTGAAAGCTGTTATCACTTAATGATTAATGATTAATGATTTAATGATTAAATCCACTTCAATCAGTGTAGATGAAGGGGAGGAGACAGGTTAACAAATTATGTTTAAGCCTTGAGACAATTGAGACATGGATTGTGCCTGTGTGCCGCTCAGAGGGTGAATGGACAAGACAAAAGATTCAAGGGGCTTTGAATGCGGTATGGTAGTAGGTGCCAGAGCCACGCCAGTCGCTGCAGGGTTTTTCACACTCAACAGTTTCCTGTGTGTATCAAGAATGGTCCAGCAACACAAAGGACAGTCTACACGGGCCAGCCTCCCTGTGGAACGCTTTCGACACCTTGTAGAGTCTATGCTCTGACGAATTGAGGGGCTGTTGTGCATGCAAAGGGGGCTGCAAACGCAATATTAGGAAGGTGTTCTTAATGTTTTGTACACTCGGTGTATAAGGATCATTTGTAAGTGAATATCAATATGGCGGAAACATTAAAGGTGCTCACGAATCATAGTTATCTCTGAATCCTTTTGCAAATGGGTTGTGGTCAATTTTCAGTTGTGTGATCTACGGAAAAAGAGAGTAGCAATTAGAAAACGGTGTTATAATGAGATAAAGGGTTGAGAGAGAGAGAGAGCAGGGGGAGAGGAGAGAGAGCAGGGGGAGAGGAGAGAGAGAGACAGGGAGAGAGGACAGAGAGAGAGAGACAGGGAGAGAGAGCAGGGAGAGAGGACAGAGAGAGAGAACGAGGGGAGAGAGAGCGAGGGGAGAGGACCGAGAGGGAGAGAGAGCGAGAGCGAGGGGAGAGGACCGAGAGAGAGAGAGAGCGAGGGGAGAGAACGAGAGCAGGGGGAAAGGACAGAGAGAGAGCAGAGGGAGAGGACACAGAGAGAGAACGAGAGCAGGGGGAAAGGACAGAGAGAGAGCAGAGGGAGAGGACAGAGAGAGAGCAGAGGGAGAGGACAGAGCGAGAGAGAGCAGAGGGAGAGAACGAGAGCAGGGGGAAAGGACAGAGAGAGAGCAGAGGGAGAGGACAGAGAGAGAGCAGATGGAGAGGACAGAGAGAGAGAGAGCAGATGGAGAGGACAGAGAGAGAGGACAGAGAACGATAGTGAAAAAGATGCATTCTTACATCGGTGTTCTGATAGGCCGTGACGGCTATAAACTGGTTCTCAGGGAAGGTGAAGGTCTGGGTCTTTGGGTCACTGCTCATGTCCTCCAAGCCCTCTGTCACCTCTACAATGTGTAGCCGCGGCTGATACTTATGAAGAGACTGAAGAACTATCATCTGTGCACAGAGAAACCCAACAGGAAGTCAACGGAGGAGACCGTGGGCCAAATCCTGTACGGGTGCAGCAGGTACGTAGCCTAGCGGTAGGAGCGTTGGACTAGTAACCGAAAGGGTGCCAGATCCAATCCCAGACCTAAATATCTGTCGTTGTGCCCCTGAACAAGGCAGTTAACCCACTGTTCCTAGGCCGTCATTGAAAATAAGAATTTGTTCTTAACTGACTTGCCTAGTTAAATAAAGGTCAAATAAATAATGACACATACCAATGACATCAATGCAAGTTTATGCAAATGTTTTCGGGATTTGACTTTATAAAGATATCTATATGATCTTCATAATAATAACAATATAATAAATATGTTGTTTATTTTGTTTTGCATTTAAAACAATGAGCCTGGAAGTTACACATTAATAACCACAGTAGGATTTTTTTTTTAACGATGAAAATATTTCGTACATAAATGAATACATTCCCAGGCTTATTAGAATATATTTATATTTCCTTAAAATGACCCCCCCCCCCCCTGCAGGTAGTATAAAAAAAATGCATCACCTGTGCGCTGTTGTTACTGCCTCCTTTATTGTTGGTGAGCTTCAGTTTGCCGAACGAGATCTCCTGTCTCATCCAATGTGCTCCCGTGTTGGGAGATTCAGGATGGACGTACATTTTGTTTCCTAAAGAAGGAAAAAATGTTTTATTTTATTTTTTATTTTAAAATACATTTAAAAAAAAGATTGTTTCATAATCGCTGCGGTTAATGTAAATCAAAACAACTATTTCGAAATCGTGTAGAATATTTCAACTGCCTATAATTTATCGGATCATACCCTGCATATTATTGTCCGCCTTTCCGCAGGTGATCCATTTCCCGCCTTGGAACCTCCAGTGGTTGGGGTCCGCGAGCGTGACCTCCACAAACACGTTGTAATGAGCAGAGACATTCAGACCCATCAGGTTGAACCCCAGGAACGGGAACATGCGCCTGATAAACAACACAACGATTCAAATGTGTGTGTGTGTGTTTGCGTATTTTTTTTAAATGTGCCAGATCTGGTGAGAATTTGAGAACAAAATTAATGTGTGGGTGGCGTTTCAGAGAATACAGTTTCACAACATCAAATATAAATGCAATGTGATGATGGCATCCTTTTCAGTATTCAGGCGCCTTTTCCGTATTTTAATGTATGAGAGAAGTTTCAGAGAATAGTTTCACGACAGTATGAAAACACACTCGGCACCCGCCGAACCGAAGCAGCTTTATCCGCTGGCCACGTCGCACTCACCTGCCCTGTTTGGTGATAATCATCTCGGTCTGATGACGGTGGAACCTGAGCCAGAGAGGCCGGTTACAGAGGTAGACCTGAGCCCTCACCCCCGTGCCCGAGGGTAGGGGCACCGAGCCGGTGCTGTATGGAGGGTAGAGACACCCACCCTGTCCTAACTGGTAGGCCGAGCCGAACTGATTGCGCCCCGCCGAGGAGAATCCCGTGGGAGGCAACACCGAGCTGAAGTGAAGCGATGTCGAATATCTCGATCCACCGGAACCCGTGTAAACGGTACCGGACTGAGAATAAGGGAATAACGAGCATGGACTCGCCATGTCTCCAGTTTGCTTGGATGGGGGTGAGATATAATAGCGGTCTGGCCCCAGTCCGTCGGTGTATCGGCTAGCGCTGCCGGCCATAGCCGGGTCATCTGCACCCACCACCGGGGACTTTCTCCTCTCCTCCGGGCGGGGGGCGTCCTTGGGGGAAGGAAAGGTGTTGCTCTCTCCCTCTCCGAGCATGGTAAAAAAAATTTGTCAGGTAAGATTAAATGTTATTCGGTCCCACGGTCTTCTTTTTTTCTTCCAATTTCTTCTCCGGGGCTTCTGTCAGAAGGGTTGGAGACGCACCGGAACCAGGGATCTTCTTGAAAAGTTCTGCATCCTTTGGAGAAATAAAAGTACAATATTAGTATTTTTTTATTTTAAGTATATCCAAAATATCCCAATTAGAATCGCATAGGCTATACTCTCAAACGGGCTAACTGGCTATAGGCTACTGTAAATGAAGAGGCAGGGAAGTCCTCCTGCCCGTCTGGCTGGCCGTGTGCACTGAGTTACCACTGTGTAAACTGACGAGCTGCTCCCCTGTGATAACCTGCACGGGTGATTACGTGATTCCCGTTTCACACTCCCAATTTGCTGTGAAGGCCATGGGTGTGGCTTTTAGGATGGATCGTGATAGATGGCTCAGTCCACATATATTTACATTTTTTGGGGGGTGTGATATTTAACTGATAAAAAAAGTCAGTTTAAATGTTTTAGTTCATACAAAATGTTACTGCGCAGTAAAGGCTGATAGTGAAACGTTAAGCTACACTACATCTCCCAGATAAGGACCTATCAGAGAGGCGTGAGTTTTATTCTGCTCTGTACATTTAAAAATAATAAAGGAGTAACCTACTTCTCCTGGCCTATATTTAGCTTGTTATTATTATTATTTTAATGCATTTTATTCATTTAGCAGACGGTCTTATTCAGAGTGACTTACAGTCAGTGTATTTATCTACAGATAGCTAGACGGGACAACCTCATATCACAGTCGTAGTCAGTACATTCATCTACAGATAGCTAGACGGGACAACCTCATACCACAGTCATAGTCAGTACATTCATCTACAGATAGCTAGACGGGACAACCTCATACCACAGTCATAGTCAGTACATTCATCTACAGATAGCTAGGTGGGACAACCTCATACCACAGTCATAGTCAGTACATTCATCTACAGATAGCTAGACGGGACAACCTCATACCACAGTCAGTACATTCATCTACAGATAGCTAGGTGGGACAACCTCATACCACAGTCATAGTCAGTACATTCATCTACAGATAGCTAGACGGGACAACCTCATACCACAGTCAGTACATTCATCTACAGATAGCTAGGTGGGACAACCTCATACCACAGTCATAGTCAGTACATTCATCTACAGATAGCTAGGTGGGACAACCTCATACCACAGTCAGTACATTCATCTACAGATAGCTAGGTGGGACAACCTCATACCACAGTCAGTACATTCATCTACAGATAGCTAGACTCATACCACAGTCATAGTCAGTACATTCATCTACAGATAGCTAGACGGGACAACCTCATACCACAGTCGTAGTCAGTACATTTGTCCTCAATAAAGTAGTTATGATCAAAGTCAGAGTTAGTAAAGTGGTGGTGGGGGACGGGACGGGGGGAGGGGGTCAAGTGAGAGTGTTAGTTCAACGAAAGTATTTTTTTCTACTTATATATGTCAACCTCTTGGAGTAAATGTTAAATGTTGTGTCTTTTTGTTGTTGTTGTAACATCCGAAATAAAACTGTACATCCAGGTCCCCCCCCCCCCTCCATCTATCGCTAGTTATGTGTGTATTCCCGGCAGACAACGCTCATTGAACTATCTCTCTACAGCCCAATCAGGTCATTGATCGACAATTATCACGTCATTATAGAACCCTTCACTAAGACACATAGGGCCTTTACCTCCCCCGGACCCCACGGTAGGTCTAAATGTTTGTTTAAGCTCTCTTCTCTGTCATATTGATTTATAATAGCAAGATGCTAACTAGAAAATTAGAACAATTTAATTACGGAGTAGCAATTCAATTGATAGCACTGATATTGTGTAGTAAAAATCAGTCTCTTAGACCTATACAGAGGAATTAGCTACGGTAAATTATTGCATGGCTTGACCATTTCTACCTTTCACTTAACAATTCGTTTTCTTGTAAACCACATGACAAATTGTATGAGATTTGTTTTCAGAAATGCCGAGACCTGGGGGTTTGTATAAAGGTGTGAAAACACTCGATGGAAAGTTGTCACACCTCATCGAAACAGACACTAGTATTATTTGTGCTCACGCTTTCCACGGTATTTCTCATGTAGCGCTACAGAATCAGATTGACTTGTTATGTTCCCTGATATATTAAGTAGGCCTGTAAATGTTTTCAATGGGGTTTTTTCTATTTAATTTTGTTAATCGTATTTTATTTTGTCTACATAATTATTAGTCTATAGAATAACCTAAACGGGTTGTTCAGACAATTATTAGATCATTTCATAAATTATTTTCCAAATAGTTTGTTTAGACTATGGCTAAAATGTAGTATATATTCCTTCAATTTTAAGATAATTTAATTAATATATATTTTCACAATAAATTCAGAGTCATGAATTTGCATGAATTTCCAGAGAGATTTAGTCTACGTTACAGTCCCACCGGACTGCCCTTTTGTGAACAGAGGTGGAAACGGTCAATTATCTTTCCGTTTGAAGAAGCCTGTGATGTGTCGCCGAACCGACAGCTCGCTGTAGGAACTGCTTTACAGATACAAACATATTGGTGACACAAAGCTCCGACTGCATAGAACCAGCAGCGGTCGGTCAAATATAGTGCACTGATTTCACTGACAGAATATATATATATATATTTTGTTTTTAAATGAAATTCTTAAAATATAATTTCTGTAACTTATCTTGTAACATATAGCCTACGAATTGTTAATTCATGAATCTATACCGATACATATATTTAAATAGGATTAGTCTATTTATATAATATACAAATCAATAAAACAAACTTACCAATCTTGGTCCTTGTTTGGCCTACTTCGTTTTCAATTGAGGCTAATAAATAGACCTAATACATTTTTTTAAATACTAATATAGGCTGCAATTTGGAAATAAATAAATACCCGACATATATTTTTTTTGATTTCAATCACAATAATAAAAATAAGAGCGATCGTTAATTTATAAGTATTTCAACGCATCTCCTCTCCTTGTTTTGAAGGAGATGGTTAAAGTATGCGCTTATATGTAGTCTACTGACTATAGGATCCTTTCTTGCGGTTCAGCTGCAACCGTCCCCCGTTTAGAAGCGCTCTCTTGTGTCGAAGTTGCGCACATAGCAGCCTCTTATTCATTTTAGCTTTCGATTCCCAAGAGCTACTGGGCAAGCAGAATATATACAGAATTATAGGCCTTCAACACGAGAAACACGCTGCCAGCAATAACACAGGGTATGCTGTAGCGATGGCTTCACTCGGTGATACTCAATAGGGGCCCCCTATAAATAGTCGTACAATTTCACGATTAATTGTAGTTGTGCTAGATTCTAGAACGTCGGAGCAGAACGGGAAAACACATTAACAGTAGTGGCAATGAAACGGCCAGGATGCTCCTAGCCAACTGATAAGGCGTATTTAGAGGCAAAAACCTGCACATGACCGGGACTGACGTCCGTCCACGTCACATCGAACTGAAACACAGGTTTACTGATGTGACACATAATGAAATTAATTATCACACCAATCAACTACTTGGTACTTGATGTCTCTCTCTCTCTCAATTCAATGGACCTTATTGGCATGGGCAACATATGTTAACATTGCCAAAGCAAGTGAAATATATAATAACAAAAGTGAAATAAACATTTAAAAATTAAAATGAAACATTACACTCCCAAAAGTTTCAAAGGAAAAGAGACATTTAAAATGTTATATTATGTATATATACAGTGTTGTAAGGATGTGCAAATAGTTAAAGTACAAAAGGGAAAATAAATAAACATAAATATGGGTTGTATTTACAATGGTGTTTGTTCTTCACTGGTTGCCCTTTTCTCGTTGCAACAGGTCACACATCTTGCTGCTGTGATGTCACACTGTGGAATTTCACCTAGTAGATATGAGAGTTTATCAAAATTGGATTTGTTTTTTTCGAATTCTTTGTGGGTCTGTGTAACCTGAGATGTCTTGATATATTTATGTAACAAGCATTTCGCTACACTCGCTTTAACATCCGCTAACCATGTGTATGTGACAAATAACATTTTAATCGATTTTATTTTATAAACCAGTGGTCCGTTGTATATGATGAGATGAGTGGCACGGATATTGTTTTGTTTATGTTAACTGTAGAATATGCTTTTAGGAGACAGGGTAGTATCAGGGACATGGTTGATCCCTGCTGCCAATGGAGAAACTTCTAGAACTTTCTGATGGCCTTTTCCTGTTCAAAGACCAACAGATTGATGATGCTGTGAGTGGATCCCATCAAGATGAATAAATCAAATTAAATTGTATCTGTCACATGTTTTCCACATGTAAACAACATAGGTGGACTAACAGTGAAATGCTTAGTTACAGGCCTTTCCCAACAATGCAGACATAAAAATAGAGAAATAACAGAAAAATAATAGCATGAGGAATACATTCACACTGAGTAACGATAACTTGGCTGTATACACGGGGTACTCGTACCGAGTTGATATGCTGGGGTATGAGGTAATAACATGGCTGTATACACGGGGTACTCGTACCGAGTTGATATGCTGGGGTATAACATGGCTGTATACACGGGGTACTCGTACCGAGTTGATATGCTGGGGTATGAGGTAATAACATGGCTATATACACGGGGTACTCGTACCGAGTTGATATGCTGGGGTATAACATGGCTGTATACACGGGGTACTCGTACCGAGTTGATATGCTGGGGTATGAGGTAATAACATGGCTGTATACATGGGGTACTCGTACCGAGTTGATATGCTGGGGTATGAGGTAATAACATGGCTGTATACACGGGGTACTCGTACCGAGTTGATATGCTGGGGTATAACATGGCTATATACACGGGGTACTCGTACTGAGTTGATATGCTGGGGTATGAGGTAATAACATGGCTATATACACGGGGTACTCGTACAGAGTTGATATGCTGGGGTATGAGGTAATACCATGGCTATATACACGGGGTACTCGTACCGAGTTGATATGCTGGGGTATGAGGTAATACCATGGCTATATACAAGGGGTACTCGTACTGAGTTGATATGCTGGGGTATGAGGTAATAACATGGCTATATACACGGGGTAACCACTAGGCTACCTGCTCTAACCACTAGGCTACCTGTCTCTAACTACTAGGCCACCTGCTCTAACCACTAGGCTACCTGCCTCTAACCACTAGGCTACCTGTCTCTAACCACTAGGCTTCCTGTCTCTAACCACTAGGCTATCTGCCTCTAACCACTAGGCTACCTGCCTCTAACCACTAGGCTACCTGTCTCTAACCACTAGTCTACCTGCTCTAACCACTAGGCTGCCTGCTCTAACCACTAGGCTACCTGCTCTAACCACTAGGCTACCTGTCTCTAACCACTAGGCTACCTGCTCTAACCACTAGGCTACCTGCTCTAACCACTAGGCTACCTGCTCTAACCACTAGGCTACCTGCTCTAACCACTAGGCTGCCTGCTCTAACCACTAGGCTACCTGTCTCTAACCACTAGGCTACCTGCTCTAACCACTAGGCTACCTGTCTCTAACCACTAGGCTACCTGCTCTAACCACTAGGCTACCTGCTCTAACCACTAGGCTGCCTGCTCTAACCACTAGGCTACCTGTCTCTAACCACTAGGCTACCTGCTCTAACCACTAGGCTACCTGTCTCTAACCACTAGGCTACCTGCTCTAACCACTAGGCTGCCTGCTCTAACCACTAGGCTACCTGCTCTAACCACTAGGCTACCTGTCTCTAACCACTAGGCTGCCTGCTCTAACCACTAGGCTACCTGCTCTAACCACTAGGCTACCTGTCTCTAACCACTAGGCTACCTGTCTCTAACCACTAGGCTACCTGTCTCTAACCACAAGTCTACCTGCTCTAACCACTAGACTGCGTTGGTGAGGGTCATCTGTTGGGGGGAGGGTCATCTATTGGGGGGGTCATCTGTCTCTTTTCAGCCTCCTGAGGGGGTAGAGGGGTTGTCGTGAGCTCTTTATGACTGTGTTGGTGTGTGTTGACGATGATCATTCATATTTTGATCGGTTGGGGGGGGCTCATCTGTTGATCTGTTGGGGGTGGGGGGTCATCTGTGAATCTGTTGGGGGTGGGGGGTCATCTGTGAATCTGTTGGGGGTGGGGGGGGTCATCTGTTGATCTGTTGGGGGTGGGGGGGTCATCTGTTGATCTGTTGGGGGTCTTTAAGCTGATAGCAGCTTAAAGACCCTATAAAAAAACATCCTGTCACAACATGAACTTTAAGGCCACAGTCAAACCCCCAGACGCTGCTGACTGGGCCTTTTTACATGTGAAAGACAGGCTGATGGTGAAGAGATGACTGTAGCTGTCCCACCTCAAATCAACTCCACAGAGACTCTATCTTTTACATGTGAAAGACAGGCTGATGGTGAAGAGATGACTGTAGCTGTCCCACCTCAAATCAACTCCACAGAGACTCTATCTTTTCATTGATTCTATTTTAATAAATGTAATGTAAAATGGTCCCAATTTCAGGACGGTGTTTATCAAGGTATATTCATCTGAGGAATATGTGTTTTGATCGAACTCTAAATAGCCTGACTGTAACGGCGTTCGTCTGTTGAAAGAAGAGAGTCGGACCGAAATGCAGCGTGTAGGTTACTCATGACTTTAATGAACAGAATAGCGGTACATGAAATAACTGAAATACAAAAACAACAAACGGAACGTGAAACTAATTACAGCCTATCTGGTGACTAACACAGAGACAGGTACAGACACCCACAAAATACAAAGCGAACTCAGGCTACCTAAATACGGTTCCCAATCCGAGACAACGAGAATCACCTGACTCCAATTGAGAACCGCCTCAGGCAGCCAAGCCTAACTAGACACACCCCTAATCATACACAATCCCAATGCTAATAAAACCCCAATACGAAACACAACATATAAACCCATGTCACACCCTGGCCTACCCAAACATATAACAAAAACACAAAATACAATGACCAAGGCGTGACACTGACATTTCTTTTGCTTGTCCTGTGACTGTGATTTGTATTTTAATGTTATTTATTTAACCTTTATTTAACTTGGCAAGTCAGTTAAGAACAAATTCTTATTTACAATGACGGCCTACCGGGGAACAGTGGGTTAACTGCCTGTTCAGGGGCAGAACGACAGATTTGTACCTTGTCAGCTCGGGATTTGAACTTGCAACTTTTTGGTTACTAGTCCAACGCTCTAACCACTAGGCTACCTGCCTAAAACCACTAGGCTACCTGTCTCTAACCACTAGGCTACCTGTCTCTAACCACTAGGCTACCTGTCTCTAACCACTAGGCTACCTGTCTGTAACCACTAGGCTACCTGCCTCTAACCACTAGGCTAGGATGTTGCATCACTGTCTTCTCAGACCAGGATGTTTCATCACTGTCTTCTCAGACCAGGATGTTGCATCACGTCTTCTCAGACCAGGATGTTGCATCACTGTCTTCTCAGACCAGGATGTTGCATCACTGTCTTCTCAGACCAGGATGTTGCATCACTGTCTTCTCAGACCAGGATGTTGCATCACTGTCTTCTCAGACCAGGATGTTGCATCACTGTCTTCTCAGACCAGGATGTTGCATCACTGTCTTCTCAGACCAGGATGTTGGTGTTTGGAGTCAGAACGCCATCTGTAATCCTTGTACTTCAAAATGCTCTAATATTTAAAAAAATAAAAAAAAAAATAAAAAAAATAAACGATTATATGATTTTAATTGTATTTTTATAACAATTCTAAACCTAATACATGTTTTTTGCACTATTGGTTAGGGGCTTGTTAGTAAGCATTTCACTGTAAGGTGAACTACCTACACCAGTTGTATTCGGCCCACGTGACAAATAAACTTTGATTTGATTTGTTGTTCTCTATAGAGATTGATTGTACTGCAAAATGTGTGTGTGTGTGGGTTTGTGGGTTTGTGAGTGCGTGCGTGTGTGTGAGTGTGTGTGTGTGGGTTTGTGAGTGTGTGCATGTGTGTGAGTGTGTGAGAGAGCGAGAGAGAGAGAAACCCTGGGCCTGCCTCCAGACATGTGGTTTGGCTTCCCCTGGTGTGGGCCAGGTTGTGATGGGTTATGTAGTTTTTGTGGGTTTGTTTCTCAAGCGAAGACATATGAAAGACACACTTGATCACCGTCTTCACACAGACAGTAGAATACAAACATCAGGATCTATGCACAGAAGCTCACAAACAGATTATGTGTGTGTATGTATGTATGTGTGTGTGTGTGTGTGTGTGTGTGTGTGTGTGTGTGTGTGTGTGTGTGTGTGTGTGTGTGTGTGTGTGTGTGTGTGTGTGTGTGTGTGTGTGTGTGTGTGTGTGTGTGTGTGTGTGTGTGTGTGTGTGTGTGTGTGTGTGTTCAAGACGTGGGAGTATTGGCTGTTCTCAGTGACTCATTGACTCTTTCTGCTGCCAGCCACAGGTGTGAAGAGGTGGGCTCTCTTCCCTCTCATAGCTCAGACCCCTTCAACAACTCCTGCCCCCTCGACACCTCTTGTAGCGAGAGAAAACGACAGAGAGACGGCACAGGGGGATAGATGGGGACAGGAGGGGACAGAGGGACAGACGGGGACAGGAGGGGACAGAGGGGCAGACGGGGACAGGAGGGGACAGAGGGGCAGACGGGTACAGGAGGAGACAGGAGGATAGACGGGGACAGGAGGGGACAGAGGGGCAGACGGGTACAGGAGGAGACAGGAGGATAGACGGGGACAGAGGGGCAGACGGGTACAGGAGGAGACAGGAGGATAGACGGGGACAGGAGGAGACAGAGGGGCAGACGGGGACAGGAGGGGACAGAGGGGCAGACGGGTACAGGAGGAGACAGGAGGATAGACGGGGACAGGAGGAGACAGAGGGGCAGACGGGGACAGGAGGGGACAGAGGGGCAGACGGGGACAGGAGGAGACAGAGGGGCAGACGGGGACAGGAGGAGACAGGAGGACAGACGGGGACAGGAGGAGCCAGAGGGGCAGACGGGACATGAGGAGACAGGAGGATAGACGGGGACAGGAGGAGACAGAGGGGCAGACGGGGACAGGAGGAGACAGAGGGGCAGACGGGGACAGGAGGAGACAGAGGGGCAGACGGGGACAGGAGGAGACAGAGGGGCAGACGGGGACAGGAGGAGACAGAGGGGCAGACGGGGACAGGAGGAGACAGAGGGGCAGACGGGGACAGGAGGAGACAGGAGGATAGACGGGGACAGGAGGAGACAGAGGGGCAGACGGGGACAGGAGGAGACAGAGGGGCAGACGGGGACAGGAGGAGACAGAGGGGCAGACGGGGACAGGAGGAGACAGAGGGGCAGACGGGGACAGGAGGAGACAGAGGGGCAGACGGGGACAGGAGGAGACAGAGGGGCAGACGGGGACAGGAGGAGACAGAGGGGCAGACGGGGACAGGAGGAGACAGAGGGGCAGATGGGGACAGGAGGAGTCAGAGGGGCAGATGGGGACAGGAGGAGACAGAGGGGCAGACGGGGACAGGAGGAGACAGAGGGGCAGACGTTGACAGGAGGAGACAGAGGGGCAGACAGGGACAGGAGGAGACAGGAGGACAGACGGGGACAGGAGGAGACAGAGGGGCAGACGGAGACAGAGGGGCAGACAGGGACAGGAGGAGACAGGAGGGGACAGGGGGAGACAGGAGGGGACAGGAGGGGACAGGAGGAGACAGGAGGGGACAGGAGGAGACAGGAGGGGAGACAGGAGGGGACAGGAGGGGACAGGAGGGGACAGGGGGAGACAGGAGGGGACAGGAGGGGACAGGAGGGGACAGGAGGAGACAGGAGGAGACAGGAGGGGACAGGGGGAGACAGGAGGGGACAGGGGGAGACAGGAGGGGACAGGGGGAGACAGGAGAGGACAGGAGGGGACAGGAGGAGACAGGAGGGGACAGGAGGGGACAGGAGGGGACAGGGGGAGACAGGAGGGGACAGGGGGAGACAGGAGGGGACAGGAGGGGACAGGAGGGGACAGGGCTTTGGATTAAAATAATGTAAACAAATAAATATATACAGTGGGGTAATAAAGTATTCAGTCAGCCACCAATTGTGCAAGTTCTCCCACTTAAAAAGAGAGAGGCCTGTAATGTTCATCATAGGTCCACTTCAACTATGACAGACAAAATGAGAAATGAGAAATCCAGAAAATCACAGCATTTGAGTGGAGAAAAATTACAGGCCTCTCTCATCTTTTTAAGTAGGAGAACTTGCACAATTGGTGGCTGACTGAATACTTTTTTGCCCCACTGTATATATGGGACAAAACACACATCACGACAAGAGAGACAACACCACACCACATAAAAAGAGACCCAAGACAACATGATGTAACAGGGTAACAGTACTGTTCCTGAATGCAGAGAGGACAGAGAGACCCAAGACAACATGATGTAACAGTACTGTTCCTGAATGAAGAGAGGACAGAGAGACCCAAGACAACATGATGTAACAGGGTAACAGTACTGTTCCTGAATGCAGAGAGGACAGAGAGACCCAAGACAACATGATGTAACAGGGTAACAGTACTGTTCCTGAATGAAGAGAGGACAGAGAGACCCAAGACAACATGATGTAACAGGGTAACAGTACTGTTCCTGAATGAAGAGAGGACAGAGAGTCCCAAGACAACATGATGTAACAGGGTAACAGTACTGTTACTGAATGCAGAGAGGACAGAGAGACCCAAGACAACATGATGTAACAGTACTGTTCCTGAATGAAGAGAGGACAGAGAGACCCAAGACAACATGATGTAACAGTACTGTTCCTGAATGAAGAGAGGACAGAGAGACCCAAGACAACATGATGTAACAGGGTAACAGTACTGTTCCTGAATGAAGAGAGGACAGAGAGACCCAAGACAACATGATGTAACAGTACTGTTCCTGAATGAAGAGAGGACAGAGAGACCCAAGACAACATGATGTAACAGGGTAACAGTACTGTTCCTGAATGAAGAGAGGACAGAGAGACCCAAGACAACATGATGTAACAGTACTGTTCCTGAATGAAGAGAGGACAGAGAGACCCAAGACAACATGATGTAACAGGGTAACAGTACTGTTCCTGAATGCAGAGAGGACAGAGAGACCCAAGACAACATGATGTAACAGTACTGTTCCTGAATGAAGAGAGGACAGAGAGACCCAAGACAACATGATGTAACAGTACTGTTCCTGAATGAAGAGAGGACAGAGAGACCCAAGACAACATGATGTAACAGGGTAACAGTACTGTTCCTGAATGCAGAGAGGACAGAGAGACCCAAGACAACATGATGTAACAGTACTGTTCCTGAATGAAGAGAGGACAGAGAGACCCAAGACAACATGATGTAACAGTACTGTTCCTGAATGAAGAGAGGACAGAGAGTCCCAAGACAACATGATGTAACAGTACTGTTCCTGAATGAAGAGAGGACAGAGAGACCCAAGACAACATGATGTAACAGGGTAACAGTACTGTTCCTGAATGAAGAGAGGACAGAGAGACCCAAGACAACATGATGTAACAGGGTAACAGTACTGTTCCTGAATGCAGAGAGGACAGAGAGACCCAAGACAACATGATGTAACAGGGTAACAGTACTGTTCCTGAATGAAGAGAGGACAGAGAGACCCAAGACAACATGATGTAACAGGGTAACAGTACTGTTCCTGAATGCAGAGAGGACAGAGAGACCCAAGACAACATGATGTAACAGGGTAACAGTACTGTTCCTGAATGCAGAGAGGACAGAGAGACCCAAGACAACATGATGTAACAGGGTAACAGTACTGTTCCTGAATGAAGAGAGGACAGAGAGACCCAAGACAACATGATGTAACAGGGTAACAGTACTGTTCCTGAATGAAGAGAGGACAGAGAGACCCAAGACAACATGATGTAACAGTACTGTTCCTGAATGAAGAGAGGACAGAGAGACCCAAGACAACATGATGTAACAGTACTGTTCCTGAATGAAGAGAGGACAGAGAGACCCAAGACAACATGATGTAACAGGGTAACAGTACTGTTCCTGAATGCAGAGAGGACAGAGAGTCCCAAGACAACATGATGTAACAGGGTAACAGTACTGTTCCTGAATGCAGAGAGGACAGAGAGTCCCAAGACAACATGATGTAACAGGGTAACAGTACTGTTCCTGAATGCAGAGAGGACAGAGAGACCCAAGACAACATGATGTAACAGTACTGTTCCTGAATGAAGAGAGGACAGAGAGACCCAAGACAACATGATGTAACAGTACTGTTCCTGAATGAAGAGAGGACAGAGAGACCCAAGACAACATGATGTAACAGTACTGTTCCTGAATGCAGAGAGGACAGAGAGACCCAAGACAACATGATGTAACAGTACTGTTCCTGAATGAAGAGAGGACAGAGAGACCCAAGACAACATGATGTAACAGTACTGTTCCTGAATGCAGAGAGGACAGAGAGACCCAAGACAACATGATGTAACAGGGTAACAGTACTGTTCCTGAATGCAGAGAGGACAGAGAGACCCAAGACAACATGATGTAACAGTACTGTTCCTGAATGAAGAGAGGACAGAGAGACCCAAGACAACATGATGTAACAGTACTGTTCCTGAATGCAGAGAGGACAGAGAGACCCAAGACAACATGATGTAACAGGGTAACAGTACTGTTCCTGAATGCAGAGAGGACAGAGAGACCCAAGACAACATGATGTAACAGTACTGTTCCTGAATGAAGAGAGGACAGAGAGACCCAAGACAACATGATGTAACAGTACTGTTCCTGAATGCAGAGAGGACAGAGAGACCCAAGACAACATGATGTAGACAGTAACATGATGTAACAGTACTGTTCCTGAATGCAGAGAGGACAGAGAGTCCCAAGACAACATGATGTAACAGTACTGTTCCTGAATGAAGAGAGGACAGAGAGACCCAAGACAACATGATGTAACAGGGTAACAGTACTGTTCCTGAATGCAGAGAGGACAGAGAGACCCAAGACAACATGATGTAACAGGGTAACAGTACTGTTCCTGAATGCAGAGAGGACAGAGAGTCCCAAGACAACATGATGTAACAGTACTGTTCCTGAATGCAGAGAGGACAGAGAGTCCCAAGACAACATGATGTAACAGTACTGTTCCTGAATGCAGAGAGGACAGAGAGACCCAAGACAACATGATGTAACAGTACTGTTCCTGAATGCAGAGAGGACAGAGAGTCCCAAGACAACATGATGTAACAGTACTGTTCCTGAATGTAGAGAGGACAGAGAGACCCAAGACAACATGATGTAACAGTACTGTTCCTGAATGCAGAGAGGACAGAGAGACCCAAGACAACATGATGTAACAGGGTAACAGTACTGTTCCTGAATGCAGAGAGGACAGAGAGACCCAAGACAACATGATGTAACAGTACTGTTCCTGAATGAAGAGAGGACAGAGAGACCCAAGACAACATGATGTAACAGGGTAACAGTACTGTTCCTGAATGCAGAGAGGACAGAGAGACCCAAGACAACATGATGTAACAGGGTAACAGTACTGTTCCTGAATGCAGAGAGGACAGAGAGACCCAAGACAACATGATGTAACAGGGTAACAGTACTGTTCCTGAATGAAGAGAGGACAGAGAGTCCCAAGACAACATGATGTAACAGGGTAACAGTACTGTTCCTGAATGCAGAGAGGACAGAGAGACCCAAGACAACATGATGTAACAGGGTAACAGTACTGTTCCTGAATGAAGAGAGGACAGAGAGACCCAAGACAACATGATGTAACAGGGTAACAGTACTGTTCCTGAATGCAGAGAGGACAGAGTCCCTGAATGCAAGACAACATGATGTAACAGTACTGTTCCTGAATGAAGAGAGGACAGAGAGACCCAAGACAACATGATGTAACAGTACTGTTCCTGAATGTAGAGAGGACAGAGAGACCCAAGACAACATGATGTAACAGGGTAACAGTACTGTTCCTGAATGAAGAGAGGACAGAGAGACCCAAGACAACATGATGTAACAGTACTGTTCCTGAATGCAGAGAGGATCTCGACCGTCACGCTTGATGAGCAGCTTCCCCTGTGTTTTCTTTTTGACACGTCTAAAGGGTTGTTTCTGACACCTTGCCATCCTGCCTGCCACCTCCCCCCTGCCACCCCCTGCCCCCGCCGCGCCCTGGCAGGAAGAAAGAGCTTGTGACCCGGGCCACCGCTGCCGAGGGTGAGGCCAATCCCACCCTGCAGAGAGCAGAAGGTCCGGTCCCCCTGTGCCATGCCAGGAACACCACGCTCCAACGCTCCTCATGATGTCATAATGGCAGGAGCGAGGGGAGAGGCTGTGATTGGTGGAATGGTGAGTTCCATCTTTCTCCACAGCTCTGATTTGCTTCTAGAACTGTCAACCTGATTCGGCAGTGGGTAGACCTACCATCTGATGCTCAGCAAATAGTGGAATTCAGATTGACTCAGGAGTGTACAGTTTTACATACAGTTATTGGAATGTGAATAACAGCACCTACCCCCCCCCATTCAAATGTACCATTGGGACAGTTTGGAGAGGGGAGGTACGGATGCCAGAAGGTGAACACCTCTAGTGACCCTCTTCCCCCCTGTCTTGCTATTAATGGTAGAGTCCAGTGTCCTGTGCAGAGCAGCAGCAGGAGCGGACCATCACATTTGGAGCCCAGCGTGGGGGGGGGGGGTGAGTGAGCTGACATGTTCCAGTTCTCCCGTGGAGCTCCTCTTCTGCCTCGCTGAACATCTCAGCTTTACTCCTTTTGCATTTGTTAATTAGATCCTATTAGCATGATTTTTTTTAGATGCAACACACTTTTAGAAGGTAGTGAATTTGAATATCTGTCGAGAAAAACACGATGATGATTTCATTCACTGCCGTTACATCTCCTGTCTCATCAAAAAACTGTAGTTACGTGAAGACAAATTGAGAGATTTGAACAAAGCTCTTAGATTAAAATATCAAATCAATTAAAATCACTCACATCAAGCTAAAAAAAACAAACAAAAAAAACATTTTAATTAAACAACTTTGTCTTTCAATTTTCCTCGATCTTTATCCAAATGCACTTAACTAGCAAGTGACGTATTGTCAAACGTCCTCATTGTCACAAGAACACGGAGAGAGACGGAGAGAGACAAAAGAAAGGTCAACACAGTCCCATACATATCAATTAGAATGTATCTCGTTACCACCAAGGACTCGCTCCTACAATACATGATCTGAGGAAATGGAGAGTGGTATTACTATGGTCCCTATTGCGGATTCCCCCCCCCCCTGGTTCAGAGCAAAGGCCTCTGGGTGTGGAATCTGCTGAGTCTGCTGTTCTCACATCTGGTGATTAACAACCTGCTAAGGACTCTTCTCTTCTTTTCATTTGTTATTCCACAGATGATTGGAAATCAGAGCAAATAGATAATAACCAACGGGAGATGCTTATGCTTCGTTGGATTCATTGATTTGATGTAGTGGATCAGGTTCTGTGGATAATCACTTCCCCAAGGGGGGTTTATGGGTAAGCTCCTTAAGTTCCCAGCCGGCGGCACGGGGGGGTACAGATCCCTAACTTCCAGCACTCCGTTTCCTACCGTCTCGGGTCTCTTGGTACTCCCCGGCCAACCCCGGTTCCCGCTCAGCTGAGTCCAAGCTCTTTTCTGTCCTGTTCCCCCTCAGCTGAGTCCAAGCTCTTATCTGTCCTGTTCCTGCTCAGCTGAGTCCAAGCTCTTTTCTGTCCTGTTCCCACTCAGCTGAGTCCAAGCTCTTTTCTGTCCTGTTCCCCCTCAGCTGAGTCCAAGCTCTTATCTGTCCTGTTCCTGCTCAGCTGAGTCCAAGCTCTTATCTGTCCTGTTCCTGCTCAGCTGAGTCCAAGCACTTCTCTGTCCTGTTCCCCTTCAGCTGAGTCTAAGCTCTTCTCTGTCCTGTTCCCCTTCAGCTGAGTCCAAGCTCTTCTCTGTCCTGTTCCCCCTCAGCTGAGTCTAAGCTCTTCTCTGTCCTGTTCCCCTTCAGCTGAGTCTAAGCTCTTCTCTGTCCTGTTCCCCTTCAGCTGAGTCTAAGCTCTTCTCTGTCCTGTTCCCCTTCAGCTGAGTCCAAGCTCTTCTCTGTCCTGTTCCCCCTCAGCTGAGTCTAAGCTCTTCTCTGTCCTGTTCCCCTTCAGCTGAGTCTAAGCTCTTCTCTGTCCTGTTCCCCCTCAGCTGAGTCCAAGCTCTTCTCTGTCCTGTTCCCCCTCAGCTGAGTCTAAGCTCTTCTCTGTCCTGTTCCCCTTCAGCTGAGTCTAAGCTCTTCTCTGTCCTGTTCCCCCTCAGCTGAGTCTAAGCTCTTCTCTGTCCTGTTCCCCCTCAGCTGAGTCTAAGCTCTTCTCTGTCCTGTTCCCCCTCAGCTGAGTCTAAGCTCTTCTCTGTCCTGTTCCCCCTCAGCTGAGTCTAAGCTCTTCTCTGTCCTGTTCCCCTTCAGCTGAGTCCAAGCTCTTCTCTGTCCTGTTCCCCCTCAGCTGAGTCTAAGCTCTTCTCTGTCCTGTTCCCCCTCAGCTGAGTCTAAGCTCTTCTCTGTCCTGTTCCCCCTCAGCTGAGTCTAAGCTCTTCTCTGTCCTGTTCCCCCTCAGTTAAGTGTTTAGTAAAAAAATGAAAATAGATAGTAAAAGTAACAAATGATTAAACAGCAGCAGTAAAATATCAAGCGAGGAGGCCATGTACTGACTATGCCTGTGATATGTGGTTGTCGTACCTGTCCCAGCTGTAAAACCTGTCCCAACTGTCCCAACTGTTTCAACCCAACTGTTTTTCACCTGTCCCAACTGTCTCAACTGTTCTACCTGTCCCAACTGTCCTACCTGTCCCAACTGTTCTATCTGTCCACCTGTTCCAACTGTTCCAACTGTCCAAATGTCTTATCTGTCCCAACTGTCCCAACCTTTAACCTGTCCTAATTGTGTTACCTGTCCCAATGTTTTTCACATGTCCCAACTCTTCCAATCATTTACCCGTCCCGACTGTCACTCATGTCCCACCTGTTTTTACCTGTCCCACCAGCCCCACATTTGCACTACCTGTCCCAACTGGCGCTACTTGTCCCAACTGTCCCACCAGCCCCACCTTTCCCACCTGTCCAAACTGTCCCACCTGTCCCAACTGTCCCACTTGAATAAAATGTAAAACATAGATCGTTATCATCACAGGCTTTTGGGAGAAGTTTTTGAAGGAAGTAGAAACGTCCCCCATGAATCTGAGGTGGACTACGACAGAGGGGCGGCAGGGTAGCCTAGTGGTCAAACCCCCGAGCTGACAAGGTGCAAATCTGTCGTTCTGCCCCTGAACAAGGCAGTTAACCCACTGTTCCTAGACCGTCATTGAAAATAAGAATTTGTTCTTAAACTGACTTGCCTAGTTAAATAAAGGTAAAAAAAATATGTTTAGACAAATCAAATCAATGTCAAACTAGATAAATGTGGTGAAACTTTCGTGATGTGTCATTTTATTTTGAAACCCCCTTTTTCTAAATGAATTACATTAGAAATTTTCTTGAGAAACAAGAAGCCACACATCTCATTCAACCGTTTTATTCCTTCCAGTTGCTCAAAGATGAACAAAAATAACAAATCGTCACGGAAATCGGTTCCCACGGAAACATGTCACCTCCCCCTCAAGCTGCTGGGGCAGATGCTAAATACAAGGGTATGCCCCCTGCTCCCATCAACACCACCCCTTAACCCTGAATCTTGTGGTCCTCATAAGGATAGGTAAACCACACACACACACACACACACACACACACACACACACACACACACACACACACACACACACACACACACACACACACACACACACACACACACACACACACACACACACACACACACACACACACACACACACACACATTTGAGGGGCTGTGGCCTTTGTCTGTCACTAATTGAGGACCCTGATTCATTTAAGGATAGGTAAACCACACACACACACACACACACACACACACACACACACACACACACACACACACACACACACACACACACACACACACACACACACACACACACACACACACACACACACACACACATTTGAGGGGCTGTGGCCTTTGTCTGTCACTAATTGAGGACCCTGATTCATTTAAGGATAGGTAAACCACACACACACACACACACACACACACACACACACACACACACACACACACACACACACACACACACACACACACACACACACACACACACACACACACACACACACACACACACACACACACACACACACACACACACACACACACATTTTAGTGGCTGTGGCCTTTGTCTGTCACTAATTGAGGACCCTGATTAATTTAATAGGGTTTGTAATGGTGGTTAAATGATAGGGTTTTTGATGGAGGTTGAATGGTAGCTGGTGCTGTGGGTTAAATGCATCTTAATCAGAGTCACTAATCCTGTGATTAACAGAAACAGACGAAGTGTGAGGAGCTGTGACGAGCTGTGAGGAGAGGGCGTTAATTGAGAGGCTGCTGCTCTGCTCCCTGTGCTCGAGAGAGGAGAGACGAGAAGGTGGGGTTGGGGGGAGAGATGGAGAGGAGAGAGGGAGAGGAGAGAGGAAGAGATGGGGCTGGGGGAGAGATGGAGAGGAGAGCAGAGAGGAAGTGATGGGGCTGGGGGAGAGATGGAGAGGAGAGAGGAGGAGATGGGGCTGGGGGAGAGATGAAGAGGAGAGCAGAGAGGAAGTGATGGGGCTGGGGGAGAGATGGAGAGGAGAGAGGGAGAGGAGAGACGAGAAGGTGGGGTTGGGGGGAGAGATGGAGAGGAGAGAGGAGGAAATGGGGCTGGGTGAGAGATGGAGAGGAGAGAGGAGGAGATGGGGCTGGGTGAGAGACGGAGAGGAGAGAGGAGGAGATGGGGCTGGGGGAGAGATGGAGAAGAGAGAGGAGGAGATGGGGCTGGGGGAGAGATGGAGAGGTCGTTAATTGAGAGGCTGCTGCTCTGCTCCCTGTGCTCGGGAGAGGAGAGACGAGGAGGTGGGGTTGGGGGGAGAGATGGAGAGGAGAGAGGAGGAGATGGGGCTGGGGGAGAGATGGAGAGGAGAGAGGAGGAGATGGGGCTGGGGGAGAGATGGAGAGGAGAGAGGAGGAAATGGGGCTGGGTGAGAGATGGAGAGGAGAGAGGAGGAGATGGGGCTGGGTGAGAGACGGAGAGGAGAGAGGAGGAGATGGGGCTGGGGGAGAGATGGAGAAGAGAGAGGAGGAGATGGGGCTGGGGGAGAGATGGAGAGATGAGAGGAGGAGATGGGGCTGTGTGGGGAGATGGAGAGGAGAGAGGAGGAGATGGGGCGGAGTGGGGTGATGGAGAGGAGAGAGAAGGAGATGGTGTTGGATGGAGAGAGGAAGAGATGGGGCTGGATGGAGAGAAGGAGAGGAGGAGATGGGGCTGGGGGAGAGATGGGGAGGAAGAGATGGGGCTGGATGGAGAGAAGGAGAGGAAGAGATGGGGCTGGATGGAGAGCTGGAGAGGAAGAGATGGGGCTGGATGGAGAGAAGGAGAGATGGGGCTGGATGGAGAGCTGGAGAGGAGAGAGGAGGAGATGGGGATGGAGGGAGAGAGGAGAGAGGAGGAGATGGGGATGGAGGGAGAGAGGAGAGAGGAGAGAGGAGGAGATGGGGATGGAGGGAGAGAGGAGGAGATGGGGATGGAGGGAGAGAGGAGGAGATGGGGATGGAGGGAGAGAGGAGGAGATGGGGATGGATGGAGAGATGAGAGGAGAGGAGATGGGGATGGAGGGAGAGAGGAGGAGATGGGGATGGAGGGAGAGATGAGAGGAGAGGAGATGGGGATGGAGGGAGAGAGGAGAGAGGAGGAGATGGGGATGGAGGGAGAGAGGAGGGGGCCAGTAAACACAGAGAAAGAAAGGAAGAAAGAAAGAAGAAAGCGAGATGAAATATACACCTCAATAAGATGTTCACAACACTGTGATGTTTGTGATTGTTGTGGTCGCTGTCTGTGGATCTACGATCTTCACGATCCATATCTCTGTATCTGACCTTGGTAGTCTCCTCTATATCTCTGTATCTGACCTTGGTAGTCTCCTCTATATCTCTGTATCTGACCTTGGTAGTCTCCTCTATATCTCTGTATCTGACCTTGGTAGTCTCCTCTATATCCCTGTATCTGACCTTGGTAGTCTCCTCTATATCTCTGTATCTGACCTTGGTAGTCTCCTCTATATCTCTGTATCTGACCTTGGTAGTCTCCTCTATATCTCTGTATCTGACCTTGGTAGTCTCCTCCATATCTCTGTATCTGACCTTGGTAGTCTCCTCCATATCTATGTATCTGACCTTGGTAGTCTCCTCTATATCTCTGTATCTGACCTTGGTAGCTCAGTCTCCTCTATATCTCTGTATATGACCTTGGTAGTCTCCTCTATATCTCTGTATCTGACCTTGGTAGTCTCCTCTATATCTCTGTATCTGACCTTGGTAGTCTCCTCTATATCTCTGTATCTGACCTTGGTAGTCTCCTCTATATCTCTGTATCTGACCTTGGTAGTCTCCTCTATATCCCTGTATCTGACCTTGGTAGTCTCCTCTATATCTCTGTATCTGACCTTGGTAGTCTCCTCTATATCTCTGTATCTGACCTTGGTAGTCTCCTCTATATCTCTGTATCTGACCTTGGTAGTCTCCTCCATATCTCTGTATCTGACCTTGGTAGTCTCCTCCATATCTATGTATCTGACCTTGGTAGTCTCCTCTATATCTCTGTATCTGACCTTGGTAGCTCAGTCTCCTCTATATCTCTGTATCTGACCTTGGTAGTCTCCTCTATATCTCTGTATCTGACCTTGGTAGTCTCCTCTATATCCCTGTATCTGACCTTGGTAGTCTCCTCTATATCTCTGTATCTGACCTTGGTAGTCTCCTCTATATCTCTGTATCTGACCTTGGTAGTCTCCTCTATATCTCTGTATCTGACCTTGGTAGTCTCCTCCATATCTCTGTATTTGACCTTGGTAGTCTCCTCCATATCTATGTATCTGACCTTGGTAGTCTCCTCTATATCTCTGTATCTGACCTTGGTAGCTCAGTCTCCTCTATATCTCTGTATCTGACCTTGGTAGTCTCCTCCATATCTATGTATCTGACCTTGGTAGTCTCCTCCATATCTATGTATCTGACCTTGGTAGTCTCCTCCATATCTCTGTATCTGACCTTGGTAGTCTCCTCTATATCTCTGTATCTGACCTTGGTAGCTCAGTCTCCTCTATATCTCTGTATCTGACCTTGGTAGTCTCCTCTATATCTCTGTATCTGACCTTGGTAGTCTCCTCTATATCTCTGTATCTGATCTCCTGTATCTGACCTTGGTAGTCTCCTCCATATCTCTGTATCTGACCTTGGTAGTCTCCTCTATATCTCTGTATCTGACCTTGGTAGTCTCCTCTATATCTCTGTATCTGACCTTGGTAGTCTCCTCTATATCTCTGTATCTGACCTTGGTAGTCTCCTCCATATCTCTGTATCTGACCTTGGTAGTCTCCTCCATATCTATGTATCTGACCTTGGTAGTCTCCTCTATATCTCTGTATCTGACCTTGGTAGCTCAGTCTCCTCTATATCTCTGTATCTGACCTTGGTAGTCTCCTCTATATCTCTGTATCTGACCTTGGTAGTCTCCTCTATATCTCTGTATCTGACCTTGGTAGTCTCCTCTATATCTCTGTATCTGACCTTGGTAGTCTCCTCTATATCTCTGTATCTGACCTTGGTAGTCTCCTCTATATCCCTGTATCTGACCTTGGTAGTCTCCTCTATATCTCTGTATCTGACCTTGGTAGTCTCCTCTATATCTCTGTATCTGACCTTGGTAGTCTCCTCTATATCTCTGTATCTGACCTTGGTAGTCTCCTCCATATCTCTGTATCTGACCTTGGTAGTCTCCTCCATATCTATGTATCTGACCTTGGTAGTCTCCTCTATATCTCTGTATCTGACCTTGGTAGCTCAGTCTCCTCTATATCTCTGTATCTGACCTTGGTAGTCTCCTCTATATCTCTGTATCTGACCTTGGTAGTCTCCTCTATATCCCTGTATCTGACCTTGGTAGTCTCCTCTATATCTCTGTATCTGACCTTGGTAGTCTCCTCTATATCTCTGTATCTGACCTTGGTAGTCTCCTCTATATCTCTGTATCTGACCTTGGTAGTCTCCTCCATATCTCTGTATTTGACCTTGGTAGTCTCCTCCATATCTATGTATCTGACTTGGTAGTCTCCTCTATATCTGTATCTGACCTTGGTAGCTCAGTCTCCTCTATATCTCTGTATCTGACCTTGGTAGTCTCCTCCATATCTATGTATCTGACCTTGGTAGTCTGACCTCTATATCTCTGTATCTGACCTTGGTAGTCTCCTCTATATCTCTGTATCTGACCTTGGTAGCTCAGTCTCCTCTATATCTCTGTATCTGACCTTGGTAGTCTCCTCTATATCTCTGTATCTGACCTTGGTAGTCTCCTCTATATCTCTGTATCTCCTTGGTAGTCTCCTCTATATCTCTGTATCTGACCTTGGTAGTCTCCTCCATATCTCTGTATCTGACCTTGGTAGTCTCCTCTATATCTCTGTATCTGACCTTGGTAGTCTCCTCTATATCTCTGTATCTGACCTTGGTAGCTCAGTCTCCTCTATATCTCTATAACTGACCTTGGTAGTCTCCTCTATATCTCTGTATCTGACCTTGGTAGTCTCCTCCATATCTCTGTATCTGACCTTGGTAGTCTCCTCTATATCTCTGTATCTGACCTTGGTAGCTCAGTCTCCTCTATATCTCTGTATCTGACCTTGGTAGCTCAGTCTCCTCTATATCTCTGTATCTGACCTTGGTAGTCTCCTCCATATCTCTGTATCTGACCTTGGTAGTCTCCTCTATATCTCTGTATCTGACCTTGGTAGTCTCCTCTATATCTCTGTATCTGACCTCTCCTCTATATCTCTGTATCTGACCTTGGTAGTCTCCTCTATATCTCTGTATCTGACCTTGGTAGTCTCCTCTATATCTCTGTATCCGACCTTGGTAGTCTCCTCTATATCTCTGTATCTGACCTTGGTAGTCTCCTCTATATCTCTGTATCTGACCTTGGTAGTCTCCTCTATATCTCTGTATCTGACCTTGGTAGTCTCCTCTATATCCCTGTATCTGACCTTGGTAGTCTCCTCTATATCTCTGTATCTGACCTTGGTAGTCTCCTCTATATCTCTGTATCTGACCTTGGTAGTCTCCTCTATATCTCTGTATCTGACCTTGGTAGTCTCCTCTATATCTCTGTATCTGACCTTGGTAGCTCAGTCTCCTCCATATCTCTGTATCTGACCTTGGTAGTCTCCTCTATATCTCTGTATCTGACCTTGGTAGTCTCCTCTATATCTCTGTATCTGACCTTGGTAGCTCAGTCTCCTCTATATCTCTGTTACTGACCTTGGTAGTCTCCTCTATATCTCTGTATCTGACCTTGGTAGTCTCCTCCATATCCCTGTATCTGACCTTGGTAGTCTCCTCCATTTCTCTTTATCTGACCTCGGTCGCCTCCTCAATTCCTTTGATGAAGACAACATCATGTAGAAAACAACTTTAGATGTAAATAGAAAACTGCTGAGAGGAGAATGTCCCCTGGGAGTGAAGGCAGATTGGTATCGTCTCACAGGACTCCAACCCAAATCAACCCCTCTTCTCCTCCTTCTAGCCCCATATGTTTCCTCTCGTCCGTCTGCTTGCTCTCTACTCCTCTCTATCACATTTCTTTCCTCGCTGTATATTTTAGCACCTTTTCCTCCTAAAGCCCGTCCTCTCTCTCCTGTGATCTGCTCCACACTTCAGGATAAATAGGAGCCGAGGAGGAATTAGAAAAGCTAGCGACTGCTGAAAACTAACCTGAGGCTTTTATTGATCTGATATTATTAATGGTGGGTTCATCGTCCCTTGTAGAGGTGTTGTTGAGGGTTTTGTTTTTACACATCTTCAGGTTCCTCATTCATTAGATGATAAAGACCCTTTGACCCATCCCACTTCTTGTCATAATGGACCCAGAATTGGGTCACAAAGGCTCTGAAGCAGCAGTTCCCCCAAAAAACTAGGGGTCGCGACCCCACGTGGAGTCGCCTGGTATTAAAATGGGGTTGTGCAAGAATTTCCCAAATCCTAAAAAAAATCACACAAATATATATATTTATTATAATATCATCGTTCTATGTCAAAATCATTGTACTGTGATTAACCTTAAAAATAGAACTAAAATGTATTACAATCTAAAAGATACATTTCAACCAGAGATCGCCGTTAGATCATGGGAAAAAGGCCGCACTTAAACATTCATTGCACTTGAATCATTCCCACGGTGAAAGGTTAGAACCCTCTATGTTATTAAACCAAACACTATTGAATCATTCCCAAGGTGAAAGGTTAGGACCCTCTATGCTATGAAACCAAACACTATTGAATCATTCCCAAGGTGAAAGGTTAGGACCCTCTATGCTATGAAACCAAACACTATTGAATCATTCCCAAGGTGAAAGGTTAGAACCCTCTATGTTATTAAACCAAACACTATTGAATCATTCCCAAGGTGAAAGGTTAGGACCCTCTATGCTATGAAACCAAACACTATTGAATCATTCCCAAGGTGAAAGGTTAGAACCCTCTATGTTATTAAACCAAACACTATTGAATCATTCCGGTTCCGGTTGGAGCGAGTGGTCGCATCTGCACGTCGCTCCAACGGGTAGTATAACTTTTTCATTATATTTCATTATATCACAACGGTTTGATTTGTCTTATCTTAGCAATTTCTTCTCAGCTAGCTACATAGCCGTCTTTGTATCAAAGATAATTGCGTAATTATCGTATTTCGCCGTCCTAACGTAGTCTTCACTAGCCAGCTAGCTAACGTCCACTGATTAGCTGCACTGAGAAACTATTACACTCAACTGAACGACTTGATTAGTTTAGTGTTAGCTACCTACATAGCTGTCTTTGCTGTCTTCGTATCATCGTATCATCGTATCCAAGATAATTGTGTTGTTTAGGTTTAGAGTGTGTAGTCTTAGAGTGATTATCTTAATTTACCGAGGTTAGCTAGCCAGCTATTTGTCGTCCTTAACGTAGGTGACTCTGCTAGCTAGCCAACTCTGCTAGCTAGCCAACAGCTAGCCAACGCTAGCCAACGTCTTCTGTATAGAACTCAACTACCCGGTCGCATTCACAGGTTGTATCACATTTTCACTTCATTTCATTACAGTACAACGGTTTGATTTGTTTGATCGTAGCTAGCTACTTAGCTAGCTACATAGCCGTCTTTGTATCAAAGATAATTGTGTAGTCTAGAGCGATTTTCTAGGTTCGCTAGCCATCTATTGTCGTTCTTTTAATGCAACGTAACGTAAACAACACTGCTAGCTAGCCTGCTAGCCCCCGAATAGCAACACTGCAGAAACTATTACACTCAACGGAACGACTTGATTAGTGTAGTGTCAACAACGCACCCACTGCCAGCTGGCCTACTTCAGCAGTACTGTATCATTTTAATCATTTTAGTCAATAAGATTCTTGCTACGTAGCTTAACTTTCTGAACATTCGAGACGTGTAGTCCACTTGTCATTCCAATCTCCTTTGCATTAGCGTAGCCTCTTCTGTAGCCTGTCAACTATGTGTCTGTTTATCCCTGTTCTCTCCTCTCTGCACAGACCATACAAACGCTCCACACCGCGTGGCCGCGGCCACCCTACTCTGGTGGTCCCAGCGCGCACGACCCACGTGGAGTTCCAGGTCTCCGGTAGCCTCTGGAACTGCCAATCTACGGTCAACAAGGCAGAGTTCATCTCAGCCTATGCCTCCCTCCAGTCCCTCGACTTCTTGGCACTGACGGAAACATGGATCACCACAGACAACACTGCTACTCCTACTGCTCTCTCTTCGTCCGCCCACGTGTTCTCGCACACCCCGAGAGCGTCTGGTCAGCGGGGTGGTGGCACCGGGATCCTCATCTCTCCCAAGTGGTCTTTCTCTCTTTCTCCCCTTACCCATCTGTCTATCGCCTCCTTTGAATTCCATGCTGTCACAGTTACTAGCCCTTTCAAGCTTAACATCCTTATCATTTATCGCCCTCCAGGTTCCCTCGGAGAGTTCATCAATGAGCTTGATGCCTTGATAAGCTCCTTTCCTGAGGACGGCTCACCTCTCACAGTTCTGGGCGACTTTAACCTCCCCACGTCTACCTTTGACTCTTTCCTCTCTGCCTCCTTCTTTCCACTCCTCTCCTCTTTTGACCTCACCCTCTCACCTTCCCCCCTACTCACAAGGCAGGCAATACGCTCGACCTCATCTTTACTAGATGCTGTTCTTCCACTAACCTCACTGCAACTCCCCTCCAAGTCTCCGACCACTGCCTTGTATCCTTTTCCCTCTCGCTCTCATCCAACACCTCCCACACTGCCCCTACTCGGATGGTATCGCGCCGTCCCAACCTTCGCTCTCTCTCCCCCGCTACTCTCTCCTCTTCCATCCTATCATCTCTTCCCTCCGCTCAAACCTTCTCCCACCTATCTCCTGATTCTGCCTCCTCAACCCTCCTCTCCTCCCTCTCTGCATCCCTTGACTCTCTATGTCCCCTATCCTCCAGGCCGGCTCGGTCCTCCCCTCCCGCTCCGTGGCTCGATGACTCATTGCGAGCTCACAGAACAGGGCTCCGGGCAGCCGAGTGGAAATGGAGGAAAACTCGCCTCCCTGCGGACCTGGCATCCTTTCACTCCCTCCTCTCTACATTTTCCTCCTCTGTCTCTGCTGCTAAAGCCACTTTCTACCACGCTAAATTCCAAGCATCTGCCTCTAACCCTAGGAAGCTCTTTGCCACCTTCTCCTCCCTCCTGAATCCTCCGCCCCCTCCCCCCTCCTCCCTCTCTGCAGATGACTTCGTCAACCATTTTGAAAAGAAGGTCGACGACATCCGATCCTCGTTTGCTAAGTCAAACGACACCGCTGGTTCTGCTCACACTGCCCTACCCTGTGCTCTGACCTCTTTCTCCCTCTCTCTCCAGATGAAATCTCGCGTCTTGTGACGGCCGGCCGCCCAACAACCTGCCCGCTTGACCCTATCCCCTCCTCTCTTCTCCAGACCATTTCCGGAGACCTTCTCCCTTACCTCACCTCGCTCATCAACTCATCCCTGACCGTTGGCTACGTCCCTTCCGTCTTCAAGAGAGCGAGAGTTGCACCCCTTCTGAAAAAACCTACACTCGATCCCTCCGATGTCAACAATTACAGACCAGTATCCCTTCTTTCTTTTCTCTCCAAAACTCTTGAACGTGCCATCCTTGGCCAGCTCTCCCGCTATCTCTCTCTGAATGACCTTCTTGATCCAAATCAGTCAGGTTTCAAGACTAGTCATTCAACTGAGACTGCTCTCCTCTGTATCACGGAGGCGCTCCGCACTGCTAAAGCTAACTCTCTCTCCTCTGCTCTCATCCTTCTAGATCTATCGGCTGCCTTCGATACTGTGAACCATCAGATCCTCCTCTCCACCCTCTCCGAGTTGGGCATCTCCGGCGCGGCCCACGCTTGGATTGCGTCCTACCTGACAGGTCGCTCCTACCAGGTGGCGTGGCGAGAATCTGTCTCCTCACCACGCGCTCTCACCACTGGTGTCCCCCAGGGCTCTGTTCTTGGCCCTCTCCTATTCTCGCTATACACCAAGTCACTTGGCTCTGTCATAACCTCACATGGTCTCTCTTATCATTGCTATGCAGACGACACACAATTAATCTTCTCCTTTCCCCCTTCTGATGACCAGGTGGCGAATCGCATCTCTGCATGTCTGGCAGACATATCAGTGTGGATGACGGATCACCACCTCAAGCTGAACCTCGGCAAGACGGAGCTGCTCTTCCTCCCGGGGAAGGACTGCCCGTTCCATGATCTCGCCATCACGGTCGACAACTCCATTGTGTCCTCCTCCCAGAGCGCCAAGAACCTTGGCGTGATCCTGGACAACACCCTGTCGTTCTCAACTAACATCAAGGCGGTGGCCCGTTCCTGTAGGTTCATGCTCTACAACATCCGCAGAGTACGACCCTGCCTCACACAGGAAGCGGCGCAGGTCCTAATCCAGGCACTTGTCATCTCCCGTCTGGATTACTGCAACTCGCTGTTGGCTGGGCTCCCTGCCTGTGCCATTAAACCCCTTCAACTCATCCAGAACGCCGCAGCCCGTCTGGTGTTCAACCTTCCCAAGTTCTCTCACGTCACCCCGCTCCTCCGTTCTCTCCACTGGCTTCCAGTTGAAGCTCGCATCCGCTACAAGACCATGGTGCTTGCCTACGGAGCTGTGAGGGGAACGGCACCTCAGTACCTCCAGGCTCTGATCAGGCCCTACACCCAAACAAGGGCACTGCGTTCATCCACCTCTGGCCTGCTCGCCTCCCTACCACTGAGGAAGTACAGCTCCCGCTCAGCCCAGTCAAAACTGTTCGCTGCCCTGGCCCCCAATGGTGGAACAAACTCCCTCACGACGCCAGGACAGCGGAGTCAATCACCACCTTCCGGAGACACCTGAAACCCCACCTCTTTAAGGAATACCTAGGATAGGTTAAGTAATCCCTCTCACCCCACCCCCCCTAAGTTTTAGATGCACTATTGTTAAGTGACTGTCCCACTGGATGTCATAAGGTGAATGCACCAATTTGTAAGTCGCTCTGGATAAGAGCGTCTGCTAAATGACTTAAATGTAAATGTAATTCCCAAGGTGAAAGGTTAGGACCCTCTATGCTATGAAACCAAACACTATTGAATCATTCCCAAGGTGAAAGGTTAGGACCCTCTATGTTATTAAACACTATTGAATCATTCCCAAGGTGAAAGGTTAGGACCCTCTATGCTATTAAACACTATTGAATCATTCCCAAGGTGAAAGGTTAGGACCCTCTATGCTATGAAACACTATTGAATCATTCCCAAGGTGAAAGGTTAGGACCCTCTATGCTATGAAACACTATTGAATCATTCCCAAGGTGAAAGGTTAGGACCCTCTATGTTATTAAACCAAACACTATTGAATCATTCCCAAGGTGAAAGGTTAGGACCCTCTATGCTATGAAACACTATTGAATCATTCCCAAGGTGAAAGGTTAGGACCCTCTATGTTATTAAACACTATTGAATCATTCCCAAGGTGAAAGGTTAGGACCCTCTATGCTATTAAACCAAACACTATTGAATCATTCCCAAGGTGAAAGGTTAGGACCCTCTATGCTATTAAACCAAACACTATTGAATCATTCCCAAGGTGAAAGGTTAGGACCCTCTATGTTATTAAACACTATTGAATCATTCCCAAGGTGAAAGGTTAGGACCCTCTATGCTATTAAACACTATTGAATCATTCAAAAATCATTATAAAACATTAAATATATGTTATTTTGGCATTAATACGTGTCACATATCAGTTTGCAAACAATGTAAAATAAATATATATATAAATCATTGAGTTAATAAACCCGCATACAAACATGGTCTCTTTTTTGTTTTCTTGAGTAAGGCAGCTCCAACATGCAGGTGTTTCAGCCTAGCTCAGTGCTTTCTGTGTTGGCGGGGCAGACAGTGTTGGCGGGGCAGACAGTGTTGGCGGGGCAGACAGTGTTGGCGGGGCAGACAGTGTTGGCGGGGCAGACAGTGTTGGCGGGGCAGACAGTGTTGGCGGGGTGTTGGCGGGGCAGACAGTGTTGGCGAGGCAGACAGTGTTGGCGGGGCAGACAGAGGAACATACGGAGCGTTGGGGTTGGTAATGTTCACGGCTCAGTGTTCTGTCACTCGTGGGGACACCACGTCACCTCATCACACCCCCCCCAAAAAAAATGACCCCATCAAGATTGACATGCTAGAATCCCCCACTGAGCATGACAATGCTCTATTTCACACCCAGGCTTGGTTGTTATCGAGGGGGAGTGTTGGAAAGATGTTTTTGCATTGAGAGAGGAGCTGTTGTTATTCACAATTGATGAAGAAAAACTTGGTTATTAAATCAAATGTTTCTCCTTGCCTTTGTAGCAAACATATTTGGGAAACTGAAGGAACTGAACGCGAGCTTGCAGGGGAAATCCATTCTACAGATCATTGACCGAATCAGTGGTCTCAGAGGAAGGAATTATTTTCTTTCAAAAGCAAACCACGCCCCCTTCCAGTGGTGGAAAACGTAATCAATGCTCTGAAGCCCTGCTCTGAAGCCCTGCTCTGAAGCCCTGCTCTGAAGCCCTGCTCTGAAGCCCTGCCCTGAAGCCCTGCTCTGAAGCCCTGCTCTGAAGCCCTGCTCTGAAGCCCTGCTCTGAAGCCCTGCTCTGAAGCCCTGCTCTGAAGCCCTGAATCCCTGCTCTGAAGCCCTGCTCTGAAGCCCTGCTCTGAATCCCTGCTCTAAAGCCCTGCTCTAAAGCCCTGCTCTAAAGTCCCGCTCTGAAGCCCTGCTCTGAAGCTCTGCTCTGAATCCCTGCTCTAAAGCCCCGCTCTGAAGCCTTGATCTGAAGCCCTGCTCTGAAGCCCTGCTCTAAAGCCCTGCTCTAAAGTCCCGCTCTGAAGCCCTGCTCTGAAGCTCTGCTCTGAATCCCTGCTCTAAAGCCCTGCTCTAAAGCCCCGCTCTGAAGCCTTGATCTGAAGCCCTGCTCTGAAGCCCTGATGTGAAGCCCTGATGTGAAGCCCTGCTCTTAAGCCCTGCTCTAAAGCCCCACTCTGAAGCCCTGCTCTGAAGCCCTGATCTAAAGCCCTGCTCTGAAGCCCTCAGTCAAGGAAGGAGTTTTGTGCTTCACATTTGTCAGTGCACCTTTACTACACAGACGATTAGAAATCAGTCAGCAGTCCGTCCAAGTCTACTTCTGATAAGCTTCCCAGCAAAGCATTGAAAACATTCAAGCAACCCAAGAAAAGTGTTAAAAATAGCCCATATTAACATATGTAGCCTAAGAAACAAGGTCCATGAAGTCAATAACTTGCTTGTAACAGATGACATTCATATTCTGACTCTCTCTGAAACCCACTTAGATAATACCTTTGATGATACAGTGGTAGCAAGACAAGGTTATAACATCTACAGAAGAGACAGAACTGCCAAAGGTGGAGGTGTTGCTGTTTATATTCAGAACCACATTCCTGTAAAGATTAGAGAGGATCTCATGTTAAATACTGTTGAAGTAATATGGCTACAGGTTCATCTGCCTCACCTAAGGCCCATTCTGTTGGGAAGCTGCTATAGACCACCAAGTGCTAACAGTCAGCATCGGGATAATATGTGTGAAATGCTTGATAATGTATGTGATGTAAACAGAGAGGTATATTTTCTGGGTGATTTAAGTATTGACTGGCTTTTATCAAGCTGCACATTCAAGAGAAAGCGTCAAACTGTAACCAGTGCCTGCAACCTGGTTCAGGTTATCAGTCAACCTACCAGGTTGTTTACAAACAGCACAGGAATGACATCATCCACATGTATTGATCACATCTTTACTAAATGCTGCAGAAATTAGCTTGAAAGCAGTATCCAGATTCATCAGATGTAGTGATCACAATATAGTAGCCATATCTAGGAAAACCAAAGTCCCAAAGGCTGGGGCCTAATATAGTGTATAAGAGGTCAGACTGGGCCTCAGATAGTGAATACGAGGTCATACAAGAGGTTTTGTAGTGATTGATGTGTTGACAATTTAAAGACTATTTGCTGGTCTGTGGTGTGTAATTTATTTATTAATTTTTTTATTTTTTTTTAACCAGGCAAGTCAGTTAAGAACAAATTCTCATTTTCAATGATGGCCTACCGGGGAACAGTGGGTTAACTGCCTGTTCAGGGGCAGAACGACAGAGTTGTACCTTGTCGGCTCGGGGGTTTGAATGAGGAGCAACCAGACGCTGCACTTGACACATTTATGAAATTGCTTATTCCAGTTACTAAAAAGCAGGTACCCATTAATTAAGAAAATAACTTTAAAAACTGTTAAATCCCCTTTTGGATTGATGAAAAAAAAATTGTATGGTTGAGAGGGATGAGGCAAAAGGAATGGCAAGTAAGTCTGGCTGCAAGTAAGTCTGGCTGCAAGTAAGTCTGGCTGCAAGTAAGTCTGGCTGCAAGTAAGTCTGGCTGCAAGTAAGTCTGGCTGCAAACACACGGAAAATTGGGAAATCATGTGACTAAACTAAATAAAAAATAAACTATACAATGAAACAAAAGTAAATGACGTAAAGAACAATAGTAAAAAGTTTGGAGCGCCTTAAATTATGTTTTGAGCAAAAACGGCAAAGTCCGCTCCATCAATCATTGAATCAGATGGCTGATTCATCACAAAACCCACTGATATTGCCAAATACTGAAATAATGATTTTGTCATTAGCAAGATTAGCAGATTTAGGCATAACATGCTAGCAACAAACGCTGACACTACACATCCAAGTATATCTGACCAAATTATGAAAGACAAGCATTGTACTTTTGAATTCCCGTAAAGTGTGTGTGGAAGATGTGAAAACAATGATTGTCGTCTATCAGCAATGACAAGCCACCGGGGTCTGACAACCTGCATGGAAAATGACTGAGGACAATAGAGGACGATATGGCCCCTCCTATTTGCCATATCTTTAAGTTAAGCCTACTAGAAAAGTAATTCCGCTAAGCCCCCTTTACTGGCTCAAATAGCCGACCAATCAGCTTGTTACCAACAACTTAGAAAACGTTTATAGAGATGGACATTCAACAAACACAGCACTTACACAAATCACTGATGATTGGCTGAGAGACATTGATGATTTAAAAAAAAGACTGTGGGAGCTGTTTTGTTAGACTTCAGTGATGCTTTTATAACATTATTGATCATAGTCTGCTGCTGGTTAAACTGATGTGTTATGGCTTTACACCCTCTGCTATATTGTGGATAAATAGTTACCTGTCTAACAGAACACAGAGAGTCTTCTTTAATGGAAGCCTCTCCAACATAATTCAGGGAGAATCAGGAATTCTCCAGGGCAGCTGTCTAGGCCCCTTTCAATCGTTAGTAAAGCCAGTGTGTCTATGTATGGGAATGACTCAACATTTTACACGTCAGCTACCACAGCGACTGAAATGACTGCAGTTAGAGCTGCAGTTAGTTTCAGAATGGGTGGCAAGGAATAAGTTAGTCCTAAATACTTCTAAAACTAAAAGCTTTGTATTTGGGACAAATCATTCACTAAACCTTAAACCTCAAATAAATCTTGTAATGAATCATGTGGAAATTGAACAAGTAGAGTTGACTAAACTGTTTGGAGTAACCCTTGGTTTGTAAACAGTCATGTTCAACAGACATAGATGCAGTAGTAGCTAAGATGGGGAGAAGTCTGTCTATAATAAAACGATGCTCTGCCTTCTTAACAACACTATCAACAAGGCAGGTCCTACAGGCCCTAGTTTCTACCTTCTTAACAACACTATCAACAAGGCAGGTCCTAGTTTCTACCTTCTTAACAACACTATCAACAAGGCAGGTCCTACAGGCCATAGTTTCTACCTTCTTAATTAACAACACTATCAACAAGACAGGTCCTACAGGCTGTCAACAAGGCAGGTCCTACAGGCTGTGAACAAGGCAGGTCCTACAGGCTATCAACAAGGCAGGTCCTACAGGCTATCAACAATGCAGGTCCTACAGGCTGTGAACAATGCAGGTCCTACAGGCTGTCAACAAGCCAGGTCCTACAGGCTGTCAACAAGCCAGGTCCTACAGGCTGTCAAAAAGCCAGGTCCTACAGGCTGTCAACAAGGCAGGTCCTACAGGCTATCAACAAGGCAGGTCCTACAGGCTGTCAACAAGCCAGGTCCTACAGGCTGTCAACAAGCCAGGTCTTACAGGCTGTCAACAAGCCAGGTCCTACAGGCCCTAGTTTTGTCTCTCCTGGACTACTGTTCAGTCATGTGGTCAGCTGCCACAAAGATGGACTTTTAAAAATGACAATTGTCTCAGAACAGGGCAGCACGGCTGGACCTTAAAAGTACACAGAGAGCTAATATTAATATTAGCACGGCTGGACCTTAAAAGTACACAGAGAGCTAATATTAATGACATGCACGTCAGTCTCTCACGGCTCAAAGTGGAAGAGAGATTGACTTCATCACTACTTGTTTTTGTAAGAAGTGTTGACAAACTGAATGTTCCCGAGCTGTCTGTTTAAACTAGTAGCACGCAGCTCAGACACCCATCCATACCCCACAAGACATGCCACCAGTCTCGTCACAGTCCCCAAGTCCAGAACAAGCTATTGGAGGCACACAGACGTGCCTTGGCAGCCGCTAATGGGGCTCCCTAATGAATACAACAAAAATACAAAAAAATTAAATATTTATTAGTTATCTTACCAGGTAAATTGACTGAGAACACGTTCTCATTTGCAGCAACGACCTGGGGAATAGTTACAGGGGAGAGGAGGGAGATGAATGAGCCAATTGTAAACTGGGGATTATTAGGTGACCGTGATGGTTTGAGGGCCAGATTGGGAATTTAGCCAGAACACCGGGGTTAACACCCCTACTCTTACGATAAGTGCCATGGGATCTTTAATGACCCCAGAGAGTCAGGACACCCATTTATCATCCCATCTGAAAGACAGCACCCTACACAGGGCAATGTCCCCAATCACTGCCCTGGGGTATTGGGATATTTTCTTTAGACCAAAGGGAAGAGTGCCCCTACTGGCCCTCCAACACCCCTTCCAGCAGCATCTGGTCTCTCATTCAGGGACTGACCAGGACCAACCCTGCTTAGCTTCAGAAGCAAGCCAGCAGTGGTATGCTGCAGGCATACAATACCTCTGGACTGCTCTTATTCTCCAGTATAGAACGGACAACAACAGACAACAACAGCAACACACTGTGATACACCCTCTCATCACAAATCCTGTCTAGTGACAATCGGAGCACTCAGGACAGGACGCTGTCTAAGCTTTGACACACTCTCTCCAGAAGAGTCAATAGATCTGATGTCATC
>NW_025745823.1:177500-229592 GCF_021184085.1 Oncorhynchus gorbuscha
ACGGGCATGACCCCGGACGATGGTTTCCAGGCAACAGTGTGTGTCTCAGAGCCCAGAGTCTGGCTGTATCGGACAGATCTCAGAACAGATCATAGTGTCGTAGCGGGGGACCAAACCCCAAGCTGAAATCAGAGAAACGTCTCTGTTTCCTTATGGCCAGGAGGCACGCTATTTATGCAGCTCTCCATCATGTAAACTGACAGTGTGTGTGTGTGTGTGTGTGTGTGTGTGTGTGTGTGTGTGTGTGTGTGTGTGTGTGTGTGTGTGTGTGTGTGTGTGTGTGTGTGTGTGTGTGTGTGTGTGTGTGTGTGTGTGTGTGTGTGTGTGTGTGTGTGTGTGTGTGTGTGTGTGTGTGTGTGTGTGTGTGTGTGTGTGTGTGTGTGTGTGTGTGTGTGTGTGTCTACATGCCTCTGTGTGTGTGTGTGTGTGTGTGTGTGTGTGTGTGTGTGTGTGTGTGTGTGTGTGTGTGTGTGTGTGTGTGTGTGTGTGTGTGTGTGTGTGTGTGTGTGTGTGTGTGTGTGTGTGTGTGTGTGTGTGTGTGTGTGTGTGTGTGTCTACATGCCTCTGTGTGAGTGTGTCGTGACTGAAGGTGCTGAAGCGTCTCTCCCTGCTGGCTCCACCTGAGGGTGAGTCCTCCTTTCAGGAGCCCCTCCGTGGCACTTCCTGCCCCTCCGTGGCACTTCCTGCCACCTCCTCGTAACACCTGCCAGACGCTGGTCCTCCCTGTTTATTCATCCCATCTGACACCGTAACAGAGGGCAGAGGGGGGGCTTATTAACATCAGATCTCCCATGGCCAGCAGCACAGTGTTTACGTCCCTAATGGCACCCTATTCCCTATGTAGTGCACTACTTTTGACACCATATTCCCTATATAGTGCACTACTTTTGATACCCTATTCCCTATATAGTGCACTACTTTTGATACCCTATTCCCTATGTAGTGCACTACTTTTGACACCCTATTCCCTATATAGTGCACTACTTTTGATACCCTATTCCCAATGTAGTGCACTACTTTTATTCCCTACCACTACTTCTGACACCCTATTCCTATGTAGTGCACTACTTTTGACACTATTCTTTTGATACCCCTATTCCCTATGTAGTGCACTACTTTTGACACCCTATTTTTGACACCCTATTCCCTATAGTGCACTACTTTTGATACCCTATTCCCAATGTAGTGCACTACTTTTGACACCCTATTCCCTATGTAGTGCACTACTTCTGACACCCTATTCCCTATGTAGTGCACTACGTTTGACACCCTATTCCCTATGTAGTGCACTACTTTTGACACATATTCCCAATGTAGTGCACTACTTTTGACACCCTATTCCCTATGTAGTGCACTACATTTGACACCCTATTCCCTATATAGTGCACTACTTTTGATACCCTATTCCCAATGTAGTGCACTACTTTTGACACCCTATTCCCTATGTAGTGCACTACTTCTGACACCCTATTCCCTATGTAGTGCACTACGTTTGACACCCTATTCCCTATGTAGTGCACTACTTTTGACACCCTATTCCATACACTACTTTTGACACCCTATTCCCTATGTAGTGCTCTACTTTTGACACCCTATTCCCTATGTAGTGCACTACTTTTGACACCCTATTCCTTGAATAGTGCACTACTTATGACACCCTATTCCTTGTATAGTACACTACTTTTGGCCATAGATGAGACTGAGTGTCGCAGCAGACTAATCAATCAAATTGATTTATTAAGCCCTTCGTACATCAGCTGATATCTCAAAGTGCTGTACAGAAACCCAGCCTAAACCCCCAAACAGCAAGCAATGCAGGAGTAGAAGCACGGTGGCTAGGAAAAACTCCCTAGAAAGGCCAAAACCTAGGAAGAAACCTAGAGAGGAACCAGGCTATGTGGGGTGGCTAGTCCTCTTCTGGCTGTGCCGGGTAGAGATTATAACAGAACATGGCCAAGATGTTCAAATGTCCATGGCGCTTGTAACGCCAGGGTAGTGGGTTCGATCCCCGGGACCACCCATACGTAGAATGTATGCACACATGACTGTAAGTCGCTTTGGATAAAAGCGTCTGTTAAATGGCATATATTATATTATTATTATTATTATTATTATTATATTATTATAGATGACCAGCAGGGTCAAATAATTATAGTCACAGTGGTTCATTCAGAGTATCTCTACCGCTCCTGCTGTCTCTAGAGAGTTGAAAACAGCAGGTCTGGGACAAGGAAGCACATCCGGTGAACAGGTCAGGGTTCCCTAGCCGCAGGCAGAACAGTTGAAACTGGAGCAGCAGCACGACCAGGTGGACTGGGGACAGCAAGGAGTCATCAGGCCAGGTAGTCCTGAGGAATGGTCCTCGGGCTCAGGTCCCCCGAGAGAGAGAAAGAAAGAAAGAAAGAAAGACAGAAAGAAAGAAAGAAAGAAAGAAAGAGAGAGAGAGAGAAAGAGAGAAAAAGAGAATTAGAGAGAGCATACTTAAATTCACACAGGACACCGGATAAGACAGGAAAAGTACTCCAGATATAACAAACTGACCCTAGCCCCCTGACACATAAACTACTGCAGCATAAATACTGGAGGCTGAGACAGGAGGGGTCAGAAGACACTGTGGCCCCATCCGAGGATACCTGCCGAGGTTACCTGCCTCTAACCACTAGACAGGAGGGGTCACTGCTTCGCAGTGCTAGAGGTGTTACTACAGACCCCGGTTTGTTCCCAGGCTCTATCTCAACCGGCCGTGATCGGAAGACACATATGGAGGTGGACAATTGGCACAGCGTCATCCGGGTAAGGGGAAGAGTTTGGCAAGGGGTAGGCAATTATTGTAAATAAGAATTTGCTCTTAACTGACTTGCCTAGTTAAATAAAGGTTAAATAAAGGTTAAATAAATAAATAAAGGTTACATAAAGGTTAAATAAATAAATAAAGGTTAAATAAATAAATAAATAAAGGTTACAAAGGTTAAATAAATAAATAAAGGTTAAATAAATAAATAAATAAAGGTTAAATAAATAAATAAATAAAGGTTACATAAAGGTTAAATAAATCAATAAATAAAGGTTAAAGGTTAAAGGTTCGCAAAATAGCATTAGTATGTTCCACAGCGCTACCGACAAAATGTTCTGTGGACAGATGAGGAGAAAGCAGGTGGAAAAAGCAGGAGGCAAGAAAAGATAGCAGGAAGCTAGAGGAGACAGTAGGAGGCTAGAGGAGACAGTAGGAGGCTAGAGGAGACAGTAGGAGGCTAGAGGAGATAGCAGGAAGCTAGAGGAGACAGTAGGAGGCTAGATGAGATAGCAGGAAGCTAGAGGAGACAGTAGGAGGCTAGATGAGATAGCAGGAAGCTAGAGGAGACAGTAGGAGGCTAGAGGAGATAGCAGGAAGCTAGAGGAGACAGTTGGAGGCTAGATGAGATAGCAGGAAGCTAGAGGAGACAGTAGGAGGCTAGAGGAGATAGCAGGGGCAGGATGACTTGCAGGAGGAGATAGCAGGAGGCTGGAGGAGACAGTAGGAGGCTAGAGGAGATAGCAGGGGCAGGATGACTTGCAGGAGGAGATAGCAGGAGGCTGGAGGAGACAGTAGGAGGCTAGAGGAGATAGCAGGAAGCTGGAGGAGACAGTAGGAGGCTAGAGGAGATAGCAGGAAGCTAGAGGAGACAGTAGGAGGCTAGAGGAGATAGCAGGAGGCTGGAGGAGACAGTAGGAGGCTAGAGGAGATAGCAGGAAGCTAGAGGAGACAGTAGGAGGCTAGAGGAGATAGCAGGAAGCTAGAGGAGACAGTAGGAGGCTAGAGGAGATAGCAGGGGCAGGATGACTTGCAGGAGGAGATAGCAGGAGGCTGGAGGAGACAGTAGGAGGCTAGAGGAGATAGCAGGAAGCTAGAGGAGACAGTAGGAGGCTAGAGGAGATAGCAGGGGCAGGATAACTTGCAGGAGGAGATAGCAGGAGGCTGGAGGAGACAGTAGGAGGCTAGAGGAGATAGCAGGAAGCTAGAGGAGACAGTAGGAGGCTAGAGGAGATAGCAGGGGCAGGATGACTTGCAGGAGGAGATAGCAGGAGGCTGGAGGAGACAGTAGGAGGCTAGATGAGATAGCAGGGGCAGGAGGACTTGCAGGAGGAGATAGCAGGAGGCTGGAGGATATTGTAGAAGGCTGAGTTGATAGCAGAAGGAGTCAGCAGGAGGCAGGATGAGTAGCAGGAGGCAGGAGGATATACCAGGAGGATATTGCAGGAGGAGATAGCAAGAGGCAGGAGGAAATGGCACAAGTAGATACCAGGAAGATATTACAGGAGGAATTTGCAGGATTTTGGAAGAGATAGCAGGAGGCTGTTGGAGATAGCAGACGACTATAGGAGATAGCAGGAGGAGATAGCAGGAGGCTGGAGCTCTGAGCATCTGATATGACCCACCAGGCCAATATAAGGAGCAGCATGTCTCCACCAGGCCTCCCCCCCCCCCAAACACACACACACACACATATACACACACACACATATACACACACACACATATACACACACATACGCACACACACACACACACACACACACACACACACACACACACACACACACACACACACACACACACACACACACACACACACACACACACACACACACACACACACACACACACACACACACACACACACACACACACACACACACACACACACACACACACCAGGTCAATATAAGGAGCAGCAGGTCTCCCTGGCTCTGGCAGAAGGGAGGTTAGAAAAGTTAAACCCTATTAGACCACACATCACTGCCCAGGCCAACTGTGGTCCTACTGTCTGTCCACGCATCACTGCCCAGGCCAACTGTGGTCCTACTGTCTGTCCACACACCACTGCCCAGGCCAACTGTCCAATGACGGCTGGGCAGGAACACAAGGCCCCTGTCAGAGAGTGTTAAAAGGTCACTGCGTCCTTGCGCCCCTAAAACCTTACAAAGCCAAGTATTAGCCGATCTAGTATCTACCCACCTACCTTCACCGAAGACCAACATTTTCATTGGACGGATCTAGTCCTACAGATTGGGGCGGCAGGGTAGCCTAGTGGTTAGTGTGTTGGACTAGTAACTGGAAGGTTGCAAGTTCAACCCCCCGAGCTGACAAGGTACAAATCTGTCGTTCTGCCCCTGAACAGGCAGTTAACCCACTGTTCCCCAGTAGGCCGTCATTGAAAATAAGAATATGTTCTTAACTGACTTGTTTAGTTAAATAAAGGTAAAATAAATATATTTAAAACATAGTGACATGTCCAGAAGGACAGGATGCTCATAAGGTGTCCTGTCTGTTTTATGCCAGTCAGTCAGAGCCTCTCCAAAGCCCCCCTCACCCACCATGGACCCATCCCCCCCCCCCCCCCCTCCCCACTTGGCCATTCTTCCAGGCTGTGTGTGAGGAGGATCTCAGTAATGTCCCGGCAGATGGGTTTGAGATGGGCTTTTAGAGAGGAGGTTTAGTCTGGGCGCAGGGGGGCAGCGGGGGATCGGTTTCAGGGTCGACGGAGAGAAGAGAAGCCAACGGTGTCCAGGTGAAGAGGGATCACCGACTACCAGAGGACCTCAACTGTTGATTCTATACCACGGATTGGGCTTTTTATTTTTTTATTTCTTCTTTCCAAAGAGACAATTTAAAGGTTTTTCTCCAAAGTGTTAATGCATGTTCGATATACCTTTGATAAATAACTTGATGCTAAAACCAAGCATCGGGGATTCTGTTTAGGCTGGGACATAAATTCAGGAATGTGGCTTTAAAAAGTCAGTTAGGAGAGAGCACACTACCCTTTTTAGGTTTTACCCCTTCACCCCTTCACCCCATCACCCCTTCACCCCTCCACCCCTTCACCCCTCCACCCCTTCACCCCTTCACCCCTCCACCCCTTCACCCCTCCACCCCATCACCCCTTCACCCCTTCACCCCTCCACCCCTTCACCCCATCACCCCTTCACCCCATCACCCCTTCACCCCATCACCCCATCACCCCTTCACCCCATCACCCCTCCACCCCTTCACCCCTCCACCCCTTCACCCCTTCACCCCTTCACCCCTCCACCCCTTCACCCCATCACCCCTCCACCCCTTCACCCCTCCACCCCATCACCCCTTCACCCCTTCACCCCTCACCCCTCCACCCCATCACCCCTTCACCCCATCACCCCTTCACCCCTCCACCCCATCACCCCCCTCACCCCCTTCACCCCTTCACCCCTCCACCCCTTCACCCCATCACCCCTCCCCCTTCACCCCTTCACCCCTTCACCCCTCCCCTGACACTCCACACCTTCTGTGTTCCTCCTATTCTCCTGCTATATGAATAATATCCTATGAATTCATTATAATTGCCAGTGACAGTAAGAATAGGAAAGCACCTTCTCTACCCGTGGTGACTATCCTATCATTCTGACCGTGCCCTCGGCCCTGTACAGTAGACTGCCTTTTGTTCATGTTGTCGTAGGTCGTCCAGGTCACACGGGTTGGTGTCAGGATGCATTTCCTCTCGAAACCAAGTGAGGGGGGTTTACCACGGCGCTGCAATCTGGGCCCATTTCTCAAGCCCACTAAACCCTTTGACACCGCAGTTTTTAATTAAAATTACATTACGCGTAATCAGCCGGAAGAGTTAGCCAGCGAGGGAGGGGGGGGGGGGGGGGGGTTCACTTCTTGATTACAAACCTGTGAAGGATGAGTCTGTTGTCAGCCTGCTAAAGACAAGGGCAGGCTAATGCCAGGTCAGGACTGCCCATGGGATGGGGAGGGGAGGCTCAGGTCTGGCCATGGGAAGAGAGGGGAGGGGATGGGAGGGGGAGGAGAGGGGAGGCTCAGGTCTTGCCATGGGAAGAGAGGGGATGGGATGGGAGGGGAGGAGAGGGGAGGCTCAGGTCTTGCCATGGGAAGAGAGGGGATGGGATGGGAGGGGGGAGGAGGGGAGGCTCAGGTCTTGCCATGGGATGGGGAGGGGAGGCTCAGGTCTGGCCATGGGAAGAGAGGGAGGGGATGGGAGGGGGAGGAGAGGGGAGGCTCAGGTCTTGCCATGGGAAGAGGGGGATGGGATGGGAGGGGGAGGAGGCTCAGGTCTTGCCATGGGGAGGGGAGGCTCAGGTCTGGCCATGGGAAGATGGGATGGGAGGGGAGGAGAGGGGAGGCTCAGGTCTTGCCATAGGAAGAGAGGGGATGGGATGGGAGGGGAGGCTCAGGTCTTGCCATGGGAAGAGAGGGGATGGGATGGGAGGGGGAGGAGAGGGGAGGCTCAGGTCTTGCCATGGGATGGGGAGGGGAGGCTCAGGTCTGGCCATGGGAAGAGAGGGAAGGGGATGGGAGGGGGAGGAGAGGGGAGGCTCAGGTCTTGCCATGGGAAGAGAGGGGATGGTATGGGAGGGGGAGGAGAGGGGAGGCTCAGGTCTTGCCATGGGATGGGGAGGGGAGGCTCAGGTCTGGCCATGGGAGGGGAGGGGGAAGGGAGGGGAGGGTCGGGTGAGCCATGTTTTCAGCACTTAATTCCATGACTGATCAAAACTACTTTTCTCTTTGCTCTCTAGTCTCTCTGCAGCAGACATATGGTGAGCAATATGTTTGGAACATTGAACTGCGACATCAAATGCCAATACATATAGAATCACGCATGAATCGTGATGCAGTGGCAGGAAACAGTATGTGAACCCTTTGGAATCACCTGGATTTCTGCATCGAACACATTTGATCTGATCTTCCTCTAAGGTCCTTCTGTAGCTCAGTTGGTAGAGCATGGCGCTTGTAACGCCAGGGTAGTGGGTTCGATCCCCGGGACCACCCATACGTAGAATGTATGCACACATGACTGTAAGTCGCTTTGGATAAAAGCGTCTGCTAAATGGCATATATTATTATTATTATATTATATTATAAGTCACAACAACAGACAATCACAGTCTGCTTATTAAACTAATAACACACACATTATTGTATGTTTAATTGTCTATATTGAATACGTCATTTAAACATTCACAGTACAGCACTTTGAGTTATCAGCTGATGTACGAAGGGCTATATAAATACATTTGATTTGATTTGACAGTGTAGGTTATAAAAAAAGTATATGAACCCCCTAGGCTAATGACTTCTCCAAAAGCTAATTGGTGTCAGGAATCAGCAAACCCGGAGTCCAATCGCGGAGTCCAATCAATGAGACGAGATTGGAGATGTTGGTTAGAGCTGCCTTGCCCTAATAAAAATACCCACAAAATGTGAGTTTGCGATAAGAAGCCTGATGTGAATCGTGTCTTGAACAAAAGAGATGTCAGAAGACCTAAGATTAATAAGAATGGTTGACTTGCATAAAGCTGGAAAGGGTTACAAAAGTATCTCTAAAAGCCTTGATGTTCATCAGTCCATGGTAAAGACAAATCGTTTATAAATGGAGAAAGTTCAGCACTGTTGCTACTCTCCCTAGGAGTGGCCGTCCTGCAAAGATGACTGCAAGCGCACAGCGCTGAATGCTCAATGAAGGATCCCAGAGTATCAGCTAAAGACTTACAGACATTTCTGGAACATGCTAACATCTCTGTTGACGAGTCATCGATACGTAAAACACTAAACAAGAATGGTGTTCATGGGAGGACACCACGGAAGAAGCCACTGTAGTTCGCAAAAGAGCACCTGGATGTTCCACAGCGCTACCGGCAAAATGTTCTGTGGACAGATGAAACTAAAGGTGAGTTGTTTGGAAGGAAGGAACACAACACTATGTGTGGAGAGAAACCTCATCCCAGCTATACAGTATGCTGGAAGGAGCATCGTGGTTTGGGGCTGCTGCCTCAGGGCCTGGACTGCTTGGTATCATTGACGGAAAAATGAATTCCCAAGTTTATCAAGACATTTTGCAGGAAAATGTAAGGCTATCTGTCCGCCAATTGAAACACAACAGAAGTTGGATGATGCAACAGGACAACGACCCAAAACACAGAAGTAAATCAACAACAGAATGGCTTCAACAGAAGAAAATACACCTTCTGGAGTGGCCCAGTCAGAGTCCTGACCTTCTGGAGTGGCCCAGTCAGAGTCCTGACCTTCTGGAGTGGCCCAGTCAGAGTCCTGACCTTCTGGAGTGGCCCAGTCAGAGTCCTGACCTTCTGGAGTGGCCCAGTCAGAGTCCTGACCTTCTGGAGTGGCCCAGTCAGAGTCCTGACCTTCTGGAGTGGTCCAGTCAGAGCCCTGACCTTCTGGGCTCCAGTCAGAGTCCTGACCTTCTGGAGTGGCCCAGTCAGAGTCCTGACCTTCTGGAGTGGCCCAGTCAGAGTCCTGACCTTCTGGAGTGGCTGACAGTCAGAGTCCTGACCTTCTGGAGTGGCTCAGTCAGAGTCCTGACCTTCTGGAGTGGCCTTCAGTCAGAGTCCTGACCTTCTGGAGTGGCCCAGTCAGAGTCCTGACCTTCTGGAGTGGCCCAGTCAGAGTCCTGACCTTCTGGAGTGGCCCAGTCAGTCCTGAGAGTGGCCCAGTCAGACCTTCTGGAGTGGCCCAGTCAGAGTCCTGACCTTCTGGAGTGGCCCAGTCAGAGTCCTGACCTTCTGGAGTGGCCCAGTCAGAGTCCTGACCTTCTGGAGTGGCCCAGTCAGAGTCCTGACCTCAACCCCATTGAGATGCTGTGGCATGACCTCAAGAGAGCAGTTCACACCAGACATCCCAAGAATATTGCTTTAACTGAAACAGTTTTGTAAAGAGGAAAGGTCCAAAATTCCTCCTGGCCGTTGTGCAGGTCTGATCCACAACGACAGAAAACATTTGGTTGAGGTCATTGCTGCCAAAGGAGGGTCAACCAGTTATTAAATCCAAGGGTTCACATATTTTTCCCATCCTGCACCTTGAATGTTTACACGGTGTGTTCAATAAAGACATGAAAACGTATAATTGTTTGTGTGTTATCAGTTAAAGCAGACTGTGTTTGTCTAGTGACTGAGATGAAATCAGATCCAAAGGGGTCACATACTTGTTCTTGCCACAGAATCGCAATAAATATCGTATCAGCAGCTAAGTACGGTGATAATATCGTATTGTGAGGTCCTTGGCAATTCGCAGCCACACACGCACACACACACACACACAGTTGAGTGATCCACCAACAGGTTGAGGCCACTGAGGTGTCAAAGCCAGGTCGTCCCGGTACGGTGCGTTGGCTCTAATATAGTCTCATCTAGACTATGGTCTCAACTATACAGGGAGAGGAAGAGGAATCACATCAGGGAGAGGGAGAGGAATCACATCCGGGAGAATGTTTCTGGGAGCGTGGAGAAGTCTCCATAAGAATAGGAGCTTTCCTTTTTACCCAATCACGTATTGGGTGGTGAGACTTTTGTCCAATGACACAATTGTACAAAAGTACAATAGCGAAAAAGGTACAATAGCGAAAATCAAAGGACGTGCAACCTAGTCACAGCAACACTGTATATTTGATGTTACCTGATAGATGTTTATATCTGAACCTACAGCCTGATAGATGTTTATATCTGAACCTACAGCCTCTGTCTGATAGATGTTTATATCTGAACCTACAGCCTGATAGATGTTTATATCTGAACCTACAGCATCTGCCTGATAGATGTTTATATCTGAACCTACAGCCTCTGTCTGATAGATGTTTATATCTGAACCTACAGCCTGATAGATGTTTATATCTGAACCTACAGCCTGATAGATGTTTATATCTGAACCTACAGCCTGATAGATGTTTATATCTGAACCTACAGCCTGATAGATGTTTATATCTGAACCTACAGCCTGATAGATGTTTATATCTGAACCTCTGAACTGAACCTACAGCCCCTGTCTGATAGATGTTTATATCTGAACCTGACATAGATGTTTATATCTGAACCTCTGTCTGATAGATGTTTATATCTGAACCTACAGCCTGTCCTGAACCTACAGCCTCTGTCTGACCATGATCTCACCAACGACTGCTCCACAACCATGCTGCAGACAAACACACACACACACACACACACACACACACACACACACACACACACACACACACACACACACACACACACACACACACACACACACACACACACACACACACACACACACACACACACACACACACACACACACACACACACACACACACACACATCTACCAGTGGAGGTGACAGACTTGCTGTGGTCCCATTTTGCACCCAGCTCCTTGTCTCATGGTCGTCTCATGAGAAGAAAAAAGCAGCTGCACGTGATTTCTCTCTCTGCTATTTTCTTTTGATGGAAGAAGGGGGGGAAGAAGAAAAAAAAACTCTCTGCCACCCCACCTTTCCTCTTCTAGTGGGCTGAAAGGAGACGTGGTGTTTAATGTTGAGAGGACTGTGTGAGAACTGACGGAAAAACACAGACAGACAGACTGACTGCCTGACAGACAGACGGGCCCTCTGCCTCTGTTGTTGTTGTGGTGGTCCAGGTGTGACGTCCATTACATTTCAGACCTGTCGTAGATACACCAGACACCGATACACAAACACCTGTGGGCCTCACATGACTTCCAGACTGCCAGTCTCGAGTCTACAATGGGCCTCCACTTCACAGGTGTGACTGTGGTCAGCATTCAGCATGTGGCACAGCGGCTGTGAAGAAGACACTCCAGCACCACCTTGAATGCAGCTGTGGTCAAAGCTGAGGTACTTCACGGTGAATGTTGTTATTTCTATCTTATACCGAGTACTGGAGGATGAAAGCCTGTTGGATATGAGGTGAGCTGCCACTGTCAACTCTTCATTTGTTGTTGAAGACAATACATCAACTTATTCACTTGGTAGATCCAGTCTCATTTAAAGATGATAATTGAACCATTATTTAACTTGACAGTTAATGCGTGATGGACAATTTAATACACGTTTTTTTAAATTGTACACGCTTCCAAACAAGCCCTTTGTAGTTTAGAGTCGTGGCGAATTGTGGGGGTTGTAGTTCGTTCCACAGTTGAGTGACGCACCCGGAAGTAAACGTGGTAAAGAAGAGAGGTCACTTTGCGTCTGTTTTGTAATGTTTTGATTCAGCAACACTGCTGATAATTATGGAAGCAACCAAAGCAGGTATTGTATAGACAATATGTTGAGTATCGTTTTCCTATGTCGCTTTTACGGCATCGGTAGAAAAGTGTGTGGTCATACGCACATCTTTAAAAACATAACGTTAGGTTCTGGACTAACAACGTCTAGTGAACAACAAGAAGGCCCCGCAGCACACTGTCAAAGCTCCCAATTCACCGACAAAACGTTTCCATCCCGACACGGATCTTCGTCGAACCGAAACGTCGTCGGTAAAGCGGTGGATTGGGAGCTTTAACGGTGCAAGTGTCGTAGCCGATTAAACTTTAATTTATAACTTGAGTTTTATTCATCTACAAGTCACATAGCTGTCATTTGGGATATTTAGAGAGTTATCTACGTAGACCTCTTTTAAAATGTTTTCTGACATACAACTGTTTTAGCTAATTATACTTTTAATCTTCGACGTTCATTGTTTGCGTCCTCAGAAACGACTGGGTGAGCTTGATGATGTTAACTAGCTGTTTAGCTAGTTAGTTTGATGGATATACTAGCCCTGGTACAGCAGGGTAGCTATGACTGGTGTGTGTGTGTGTGTGTGTGTGTGTGTGTGTGTGTGTGTGTGTGTGTGTGTGTGTGTGTGTGTGTGTTGTTTCAGAGGAGCCCTTCCTGAGGCATGTGGAGACTGATGTACTCATCCCCAAGATGGTGAGGGAGAAAGCCAAGGAGCTCTGTGCTGAAAAGGTTACAGGTGAATATCTGAGATTTAATAAAAAACTTGTGTTAGCGAACCTGAACAAATGCTTAGGCTTTAGGTCAGCGGGTTTACAGTCTTGTGGCACCCAGGCTATGTGGGCTGGAACCCAGGTTATATGGGCTGGAACCCAGGCTATATGGGCTGGCACCCAGGCTATATGGGCTGGAACCCAGGCTATGTGGGCTGGAACCCAGGCTATATGGGCTGGAACCCAGGCTATGTGGGCTGGCACCCAGGCTATGTGGGCTGGCACCCAGGCTATGTGGGCTGGCACCCAGGCTATGTGGGCTGGCACCCAGGCTATATGGGCTGGAACCCAGGATGGTCACAGAGATACAGTTCAAGTTGGAAGTTTGCATACACCTTAGACAAATGCATTTAAACTCCGTTTTTCATAATCCCTGACATTTTAATCCCAAGTAAAAATGTCCTGTTTTAGGTCAGTTAGGATCACCACTTTATTTTAAGAAAGCTGATTTATTTCAGCTTTTATTTCTTTCATCACATTCCCAGTGGGTCAGAAGTTTACATACACTCAATTAGTATTCGTTAGCATTGCCTTTAAATTGTTTAACTTGGGTCAAGCGTTTCGGGTAGCCTTCCACAAGCTTCCCACAATAAATTGGGTGAATTTTGGCCCATTCCTCCTGACAGAGCTGGTGTAACTGAGTCAGGTTTGTAGACCTCCTTGCTTGCACATGTTTTTTCAGTTCTGCTCACACATTTTCTATGGGATTGAGGTCAGGGCTTTGTGGTGGCCACTCCAACACCTTGACTTTGTTGTCCTTAAAGCCATTTTGCCACCAACTTTGGAAGTATGCTTGGGGTCATTGTCCATTTGGAAGACCCATTTGTGACCAAGCTTTAACTTCCTGACTGATGTCTTGAGATGTTGCTTCAATATATCCACATCATTTTCCTCCCTCATGACGCCATCTATTTTGTGAAGTGCACCAGTCCCTCCTGCAGCAAAGCACCCCCACAACATGATGCTGCCACCCCCGTGCTTCACGGTTGGGATGGTGTTCCTCGGCTTGTAAGCCTCCCCCTTTTTCCTCCAAACATAATGATGGTTGTTATGGCCAAACAGTTGTATTTTTGTTTCATCAGACCAGAGGATATTTCTCCAAAAATTAAGATCTTTGTCCTCATGTGCAGTTGCTAACCGTAGTCTGTCTTTTTTATGGAGGTTTTAGAGCAGTGGCTTCTTCCTTGCTGAGTGTCCTTTCAGGTTATGTCGATATAGGACTAATTTTACTGTGGATATAGATACTTTTGTACCTGTTTCCTCCAGCATCTTCACAAGGTCCTTTGCTGTTGTTCTGGGATTGATTTACACTTTTCAAACAAAGTACGTTCATCTCTAGGAGACAGAAAGCGTCTCCTTCCTGAGCGGTATGACGGCTGCATGGTCCCATGGTGTTTATACTTGTGTACTGTTTGTACAGATGAACGTGGTACCTTCAGACGTCTGGAAATTTCTCCCAAGGATGAACCAGACTTGTGGAGATCTAAAAAAAAAAATGTCTGAGGTCTTGGCTGATTTCTATTGATTTTCCCATGATGTTAAGCAGAGGCAGTGAGTTTGAAGGTAGGCCTTGGAATACATCCACAGGTACACCTCCAATTGACTCAAATTGTGTCAATTAGCCTATCAGAAGCTTCTAAAGCTATGACATAATTTTCTGGAATTTTCCAAGCTGTTTAAAGGCAAGGTCAACTTTGTGTATGTAAACTGCTGACCCACTGGAATTGTGATACAGTGAAGTAGATGTCCTAACCGACTTGCCAAAACTATAGTTTGTTAACAAGAAACTTGTGGAGTGGTTTAAAAACGAGGTTTAATGACTCCAACCTAAGTGTCTTCTGACTTCAACTGTATATCCAAAGTTCACCTCCGCTGTTTACACACATTGTCGGGTTGCTGAGGTCTCTAACCTTCCCAGTTACAAGCAGAGTCATCTGGCTGTCATATTAATGCCCTGAGCCATGACAGAGTATTAATGGATACCCCCCTGTTCATCTGGCTGTCATATGCCCTGAGCCATGACAGAGTATTAATGGATACCCCCCTGTTCATCTGGCTGTCATATTAATGCCCTGAGCCATGACAGAGTATTAATGGATACCCCCCTGTTCATCTGGCTGTCATATTAATGCCCTGAGCCATGACAGAGTATTAATGGATACCCCCCTGTTCATCTGGCTGTCATATTAATGCCCTGAGCCATGACAGAGTATTAATGGATACCCCCCTGTTCATCTGGCTGTCATATTAATGCCCTGAGCCATGACAGAGTATTAATGGATACCCCCCCCCCTGTTCATCTGGCTGTCATATTAATGCCCCATGAGCCATGACAGCCATGACAGAGTATTAATGGATACCCCCCTGTTCATCTGGCTGTCATATTAATGCCCTGAGCCATGACAGAGTATTAATGGATACCCCCCCCCCTGTTCATCTGGCTGTCATATTAATGCCCTGAGCCATGACAGAGTATTAATGGATACCCCCCCATCTGGCTGTCATATTAATGCCTGTTCATCTGGCTGTCATATTAATGCCCTGAGCCATGACAGAGTATTAATGGATACCCCCCTGTCATATTAATGCCCTGAGCCATGACAGAGTATTAATGGATACCCCCCTGTTCATCTGGCTGTCATATTAATGCCCTGAGCCATGACAGAGTATTAATGGATACCCCCCATCTGGCTTCATCTGGCTGTCATATTAATGCCCTGAGCCATGACAGAGTATTAATGGATACCCCCCCCTGTTCATCTGGCTGTCATATTAATGCCCTGAGCCATGTTCATCTGGCTGTCATATTAATGCCCTGAGCCATGACAGAGTATTAATGGATACCCCCCCCCCTGTTCATCTGGCTGTCATATTAATGCCCTGAGCCATGACAGAGTATTAATGGATACCCCCCCTGTTCATCTGTTCATCTGGCTGTCATATTAATGCCCTGAGCCATGACAGAGTGAGCCATTAATGGATACCCCCCCCTGTTCATCTGGCTGTCATATTAATGCCCTGAGCCATGACAGAGACAGAGTATTAATGGATACCCCCCATCTGTTCATCTGGCTGACAGAGTATTAATGGATACCCCCCCTGTTCATCTGGCTGTCATGCCCGGTCTGAAAACCAGTCAGAAGTAGATTACCTGATAAAGGGGAGAAAAAGACAGTCAAGGAATTTTCTATCGAGACCAAACCTGATATGGTGGTTAAATATGAATATTCCTCTTGATACACTTCCTCTTTTGTGTCCCCAACGCCTTTTTTGATTTAAATATCAGTGTTAATGGTACCTTTATTATAAGGAGTATAGGCTGCTGATCTGATTGTGTTATAGCTCGACATGTCGGCCTAACAGAAACGTCTTCTCCTTTGTTACAGGAAGATACTTGAAACAGACCGCAGTTTAAATGTTTTTTGTTAACTTCTCTACATTCACTTTATGCTGCTGGCATCAACATGGTCATTTTATTTTTAACCGTACGGAGTCTCTGGATCGCTGCTGGAATGTTGTTGCAGGGCGTTTCCACGGCAACGGAGAGATGCTGAGACTCCGATTTTTTTTACTGTCAAACAAAAAAAACAATGATTGCAAAAGTTAAACAAACCATTACAACTCGATGCATAAAGACTACTTTTAACAATTTCCACCATTTTTTAAATATTTTTTTTTTTTACAAAAACACATTTTCTTGAGGAACAGTGCAGGGCACCAGCAGCACAAACTGTCAGTCTGTTACAATTAACATCTACACTGTTCAAGTAAGTGTTTTTTTTGTTGTAAAAATATTATTTTGAAAATCGTTAAAAGTAATTGTGCATAGAGTTGTTTGTTTTTTTTAAATGTTGTTTTTTAAAGTTAGCAATCATTGTTTTTTTGTTTGGCGTCCATTTTAAAAGTGAAAACGGCTCTGCATCATTCTGTTACTGTGGGATTGCCCAACAGCAACTCTTGGTGCTGCATAGGTGCTTCGATTGTGGTTAGGCCTAAAGTCTGTCCTCTTCATCCTCTGAGGAGGCACGCCTGCTGCTGCTCGCCCAGAGAGACACAGCCCTCGAGGTGACAGGGCTGTGGAAATCCCCTTCTGGTCTCCTCTCTGCCCCCTCCTTTTCACACCTCCGCCCCAGCTGCTGTATTGCCTGCATACTACTCTATTTGTATTACTGATGCTTGCAGTGGCTGTTTGCTCTGGTTCTGCCCTGGTTCTGCCCTGGTTCTGTCCTGGTTCTGCCCTGGTTCTGTCCTTACTCCTTAGTGCTGCACTGATTAGATCAGCTACTTCAGAACAGTCAGCTCTCCTTATCTCATCACATACAGTGGGGAGAACAAGTATTTGATACACTGCTGATTTTGCAGGTTTTCCTACTTACAAAGCATGTAGAGGTCTGTCATTTTTATCATAGGTACACTTCAACTGTGAGAGACGGAATCTAAAACAGAGTAGGAATGGGAGACGGTCATGTGGTCTGATGAGACAAAAATAGAGCTTTTTGTTCTAAACTCCACTCGCTGTGTTTGGAGGAAGAAGAAGGATGAGTTCAACCCCAAGAACACCATCCCAACCGTGAAGCATGGACGTGGAAACATCATTCTTTGGGGAAGCTTTTCTGCAAAGGGGACAGGACGACTGCACCGTATTGAGGGGAGGATGGATGGGGCCATGTATCGCGAAATCTTGGCCAACAACCTCCTTCCCTCAGTAAGAGTATTGAAGATGGATCGTGGCTGGGTCTTCCAGCATGACAACGACCCGAAACACACAGCCAGGGCAACTAAGGAGTGGCTCCTCCGTAAGAAGCATCTCAAGGTCCTGGAGTGGCCTAGCCAGTCTCCAGACCTGAACCAATAGAAAATCTTTGGAGGGAGCTGAAAGCCCGTATTGCCCAGCGACAGCCCCGAAACCTGCAGGATCTGGAGAAGGTCTGCAGGATCTGGAGAAGGTGTGCAAACCTGGTCAAGAACGACAGGAAACGTAATTGCAAACAAAGGTTTCTGTACCAAATATTAAGCTCTGCTTTTCTGATATATCAAATACTTATGTCATGCAATAAAATGCAAATTACTTAAAAATCGTGTGATTTTCTGGATATTTGTTTTAGATTCCGTCTCTCACAGTTGAAGTGTACCTATGATAAAAATGACAGACCTCTACATGCTTTGTAAGTAGGAAAACCTGCAAAATCGGCAGTGTATCACCGTCACTGTGTTGGGTGACTGCTGATGTATGATGGGATACCCCCCCCCCCAGTACAGTCCTCTGAGATCACAGTCACTGTGTTGGGTGACTGCTGATGTGTGATGGGATACCCCCCCAGTACAGTCCTCTGAGATCACAGTCAGTGATGGGATACCCCCCCAGTACAGTCCTCTGAGATCACAGTCAGTGTGTTGGGTGACTGCTGATGTGTGATGGGGTACCCCCCCAGTACAGTCCTCTGAGATCACAGTCACTGTGTTGGGTGACTGCTGATGTGTGATGGGATACCCCCCCAGTACAGTCCTGAGATCACAGTCACTGTGTTGGGTGACTTCTGATGTGTGATGGGATACCCCCCCAGTACAGTCCTGAGATCACAGTCACTGTGTTGGGTGACTGCTGATGTGTGATGGGATACCCCCCCAGTACAGTCCTCTGAGATCAGTCAGTGTGTTGGGTGACTGCTGATGTGTGATGGGATACCCCCCCAGTACAGTCCTGAGATCAGTCACTGTGTTGGGTGACTGCTGATGTGTGATGGGATACCCCCCCAGTACAGTCCTCTGAGATCACAGTCACTGTGTTGGGTGACTGCTGATGTATGATGGGATACCCCCCCAGTACAGTCCTCTGAGATCACAGTCACTGTGTTGGGTGACTGCTGATGTGATGATGGGATACCCCCTGCTGAGTACAGTCCTCTGAGATCACAGTCACTGTGTTGGGTGACTGCTGATGTGTGATGGGATACCCCCCCAGTACAGTCCTCTGAGATCACAGTCACTGTGTTGGGTGACTGCTGATGTATGATGGGATACCCCCCCAGTACAGTCCTCTGAGATCACAGTCACTGTGTTGGGTGACTGCTGATGTGTGATGGGATACCCCCCAGTACAGTCCTGAGATCACAGTCACTGTGTTGGGTGACTGCTGATGTGTGATGGGATACCCCCCCAGTACAGTCCTGAGATCACAGTCACTGTGTTGGGTGACTGCTGATGTGTGATGGGATACCCCCCCAGTACAGTCCTCTGAGATCACAGTCACTGTGTTGGGTGACTGCTGATGTGTGATGGGATACCCCCCCAGTACAGTCCTCTGAGATCACAGTCACTGTGTTGGGTGACTGCTGATGTATGATGGGATACCCCCCCAGTACAGTCCTCTGAGATTACAGTCAGTGATGGGATACCCCCCCAGTACAGTCCTCTGAGATCACAGTCACTGTGTTGGGTGACTGCTGATGTATGATGGGATACCCCCCCAGTACAGTCCTCTGTGTTTCTGTTCTGCTGATTTACATTAGTCACACTGTTCTGCCTCGTCAAATTGCTTCTGCAGGTTTTCCTGCGTTGGGATGAAAGCAAGTCGTAGTGATAATCACGCTGATCAGAACAGGGAGATTATTATGATGGGTTTACATCCCAAATGGCACCCTATTCTCTATACAGTGTACTACTGTTGAGCAAGGCTCTGGTCTAAAAGGTTGTGCACTTTGTAGGGGTTAGGATACATTGTCATTTTGGGATACGTTCCATTGTTGTTTATGAGACGGGGGGGGGGGGGGGCACGAGGCTAATTAAAGTCTGGCTAACAGCATGAAGAGACGAGGGTAGGGGGGGGGGACAAGGCTAATTAAAGTCTGGCTAACAGCGTGAAGAGACGAGGCCAGGACCCTTCAGCACCTCTTTAACACCACCAACACAATGGCACCTTTTCATCCACAACACCTTGATATCAGTTAGAAAGGATTGACAGGGAATATCTTGGTGTTTTTAGAAAATCTCTGTAGTCTAACTCAGTTAGGCCTAATGGCCAACTCCACCTACTGTATGATTCACTTTGCACTCAGCTGTTTGTCAGGGTCTCAAATGCTTTTTGGCAAACATCATGTATTTTTTTTAATGAAATGGTTAGAAAAGGAGAGTCTTTGTTAAGTTGAACATCTCAGCCCTAAATGTGTCTTCTACGGTCAAACTAAAAGAGACACACCGAGTTCTGTACGTCATTCAGAGTAACTATAGACCTGGTTGGTTTACAGAGTTCTGTACGTTATTTAGAGTAACTATAGACCTGGTTGGTTTACAGAGTTCTGTACATTATTCAGAGTAACTATAGACCTGGTTGGTTTACAGAGTTCTGTACATTATTTAGAGTAACTATAGACCTGGTTGGTTTACAGAGTTCTGTACATTATTTAGAGTAACTATAGACCTGGTTGGTTTACAGAGTTCTGTATGTTATTTAGAGTAACTATAGACCTGGTTGGTTTACAGAGTTCTGTACATTATTTAGAGTAACTATAGACCTGGTTGGTTTACAGAGTTAACATTATTCAGAGTAACTATAGACCTGGTTGGTTTACAGAGTTCTGTATGTTATTTAGAGTAACTATAGACCTGGTTGGTTTACAGAGTTCTGAAATTGTAGACCTGGTTGGTTTACAGAGTTCTGTACATTATTCAGAGTAACTATAGACCTGGTTGGTTTACAGAGTTCTGTATGTTATTTAGAGTAACTATAGACCTGGTTGGTTTACAGAGTTCTGTACTTATTCAGAGTAACTATAGACCTGGTTGGTTAAGCCCTATTGGTTCAGGACTATTCTATATGTATGGCCTGGTTGGTTTACAGAGTTCTGTATGTTATTTAGAGTAACTATAGACCTGGTTGATGTCTACCCAACGTGGGCCTGACAGAGACAGACTATCATATTTTCAAAGTTTTGGAAATTGAATGTTCACTAAATGTTCACTATTTTCACTAAAATAAAATGCACCCAAAACTGAACTAACCTCCAAAACGCCCTATTGGCTCAGGACTATTCTATATGTATGACCTCTGTGTGAATAGAAAGCCCTATTGGCTCAGGACTATTCTATATGTATGACCTCTGTGTGAATAGAAAGCCCTATTGGCTCAGGACTATTCTATATGTATGGCCTCTCCTCTGTGTGAGTGACAGTTATAATGGACCATGCCAGACAGATAGGCCTGGTCTGTGTGAGGGACAGTTATAATGGACCATGCCTGACAGATAGGCCTGGTCTGTGTGAGGGACAGTTATAATGGACCATGCCACAGGGACTGTTATAATGGACCATGCCAGACAGATAGGCCTGGTCTGTGTGAGGGACTGTTATAATGGACCATGCCAGACAGATAGGCCTGGTCTGTGTGAGGGACTGTTATAATGGACCATGCCAGACAGATAGGCCTGGTCTGTGTGAGGGACTGTTATAATGGACCATGCCAGACAGATAGTTACACTGGTGCCAATGTGGACAGAAACACCAACCACAGGTATGAATAGATATGATGGAGTCTCCTTGCAGAGACAGTATGGTTGGCTGTCCCCCCTCTCTCTGTCCTCTCAGCCTGGTAGAAGAGGAGACACTGGGGCTGTGGTAAGATAAGAGGCCTGTCAGTACCCACTACGGTAGTATCTACTCTGACTAGGCTTGTCACCGTGTGGCAGAGACAGTATGGTTGGCTGTTCTCTCTCTCTCTCTCCTCTCAGCCTGTGGCTCCACTCAGATTGGCAGAGGGGGACAGATTTGAAAGAGACATGACCTGTTTAGACTGGGGCTCTTACCCTGGTTGCTTTTTAAAAGCTTGGGAATCCAAACTGAATCACGCTGCGTTTTGCGATTGTTTTACTTTCACTAATTCAGTCTGGTTTTTCGTGATTAAGTTTGGATTTCAAGACTATTCTGATCCACTGGCTAAATCTGTGTCTCCTTCTTCCATCTATCTATCTGGTTTCAGGGTTCAACCACTGTTGTAAAGAGACTGGTTTCCTGATGGTGGTAATTTACTGGCTAAATCTGTGTCTCCTTCTTCCATCCATCTATCTGCTTTCAGGGTTCAACCACTGTTGTAAAGAGACTGGTTTCCTGATGGTGGTAATTTACTGGCTAAATCTGTGTCTCCTTCTTCCATCCATCTATCTGGTTTCAGCGTTCAACCACTGTTGTAAAGAGACTGGCTTCCTGATGGTGGTAATTTACTGGCTAAATCCTGTGTCTCCTTCTTCCATCTATCTATCTGCTTTCAGCGTTCAACCACTGTTGTAAAGAGACTGGCTTCCTGATGGTGGTAATTTACTGGCTAAATCTGTGTCTCCTTCTTCCATCTATCTATCTGCTTTCAGCGTTCAACCACTGTTGTAAAGAGACTGGCTTCCTGATGGTGGTAATTTACTGGCTAAATCTGTGTCTCCTTCTTCCATCTATCTATCTGCTTTCAGCGTTCAACCACTGTTGTAAAGAGACTGGCTTCCTGATGGTGGTAATTTACTGGCTAAATCTGTGTCTCCTTCTTCCATCTATCTATCTGCTTTCAGCGTTCAACCACTGTTGTAAAGAGACTGGCTTCCTGATGGTGTTCTAATGATAACTGTCTTCGCTAAATCAGTGTTCTAATGATAACTTCCATCTATCTACTCAGCTGTTCTAATGATAACTGTTGTTCGTTCCTGATGGTAATGATAACTGTCGTTCACTGACTCAGTGTTCTAATGATAACTGTTGTTCGTACTGACTCAGTGTTCTAATGATAACTGTTGTTCGTACTGACTCAGTGTTCTAATGATAACTGTTGTTCGTACTGACTCAGTGTTCTAATGATAACTGTCGTTCATACTGACTCAGTGTTCTAATGATAACTGTCGTTCATACTGACTCAGTGTTCTAATGATAACTGTTGTTCGTACTGACTCAGTGTTCTAATGATAACTGTTGTTCGTACTGACTCAGTGTTCTAATGATAACTGTCGTTCGTACTGACTCAGTGTTCTAATGATAACTGTCGTTCGTACTGACTCAGTGTTCTAATGATAACTGTTGTTCATACTGACTCAGTGTTCTAATGATAACTGTTGTTCGTACTGACTCAGTGTTCTAATGATAACTGTTGTTCGTACTGACTCAGTGTTCTAATGATAACTGTTGTTCGTACTGACTCAGTGTTCTAATGATAACTGTTGTTCATACTGACTCAGTGTTCTAATGATAACTGTCGTTCGTACTGACTCAGTGTTCTAATGATAACTGTCGTTCATACTGACTCAGTGTTCTAATGATAACTGTCGTTCGTACTGACTCAGTGTTCTAATGATAACTGTCGTTCGTACTGACTCAGTGTTCTAATGATAACTGTCGTTCGTACTGACTCAGTGTTCTAATGATAACTGTCGTTCGTACTGACTCAGTGTTCTAATGATAACTGTCGTTCGTACTGACTCAGTGTTCTAATGATAACTGTCGTTCGTACTGACTCAGTGTTCTAATGATAACTGTCGTTCGTACTGACTCAGTGTTCTAATGATAACTGTCGTTCGTACTGACTCAGTGTTCTAATGATAACTGTCGTTCGTACTGACTCAGTGTTCTAATGATAACTGTCGTTCGTACTGACTCAGTGTTCTAATGATAACTGTCGTTCGTACTGACTCAGTGTTCTAATGATAACTGTTGTTCGTACTGACTCAGTGTTCTAATGATAACAGTCTTCTGTCACTCAGTGTTCTCTCAGTGTTCTAATGATAACAGTCTTCGTTGTTCTCTCAGCTACTGACTCAGTGTTCTAATGATAACTGTCGTTCACCACTGACTCAGTGTTCTAATGATAACTGTTGTTCGTACTGACTCAGTGTTCTAATGATAACTGTTGTTCGTACTGACTCAGTGTTCTAATGATAACAGTCTTCTGTTCACCACTCTCTCTCAGCTACAGAGACTCAGTGTTCTAATGATAACAGTCTTCTGTTCACCACTCCTCTCAGCTGACTCAGTGTTCTAATGATAACAGTCTTCTGTTCACCACTCTCTCTCAGCTACAGAGACTCAGTGTTCTAATGATAACAGTCTTCTGTTCACCTCTCTCTCTCAGCTACAGAGACTCAGTGTTCTAATGATAACAGTCTTCTGTTCACCACTCTCTCTCAGCTACAGAGACTCAGTGTTCTAATGATAACAGTCTTCTGTTCACCACTCTCTCTCAGCTACAGAGACTCAGTGTTCTAATGATAACAGTCTTCTGTTCACCACTCTCTCTCAGCTACAGAGACTCGGCGTTCTTCGAGGAGTGCAAGCAGGAGTACATCAAGGAGAAGCTGGAGTTCCAGAGGACCGGGGTGGCGGCTAAGAACCGCTCACAAAAACTACCAACCAGCATGTAGGTTCCACATTGACCCCTGACCCCCTGAACATGTTGCTTCCACCTGTCCAATCCTCTCAGATCTACAGGATTGGTTCGGTAGCAGGGGCTAGGGGTCACGGAGGGTGGCAGGGGGAGTGAGGGCTACTCACGGGGCTTTACAGTGTGTGTATTGTACATCCGGTTGGGGATGCTCATTGCCCCAACGGGAGGAACTAGATCAACAAGGTGGCAGGAGACAGGAGGACATCCTAGGCCCTAAGTGACCTGTGTAACGACTACGAGGCTGGTTGGCAAGGTGTGTCTAAAGGCCTCCGTTCACCTGTATGTAGGGAAAAGGAATCTCTTACAGATACGTGTCCTCAACAAATCACACTGTTCTCAACAGAGTCTCTCTAGTTGATCTGATCTCACAGCCAGGATGGAAAAATCACACTGTTCCTCCTATTTCAGAATGATCAATAAAGTTTTGTTGTTGATGCTGTCTTTCTGCTCTGCAGTTTGTATATTTAGGAATAATTATTTCTGTCAATGCTTTGGAAGCGTTTTCATGTTGAGTTTGTTAGCAACCAATACTGTCCAAAGTGAGATTGATTCCAAGGACCAGTCCCAAAGTACATGAATAATATTCAAGGTGTTGACATCCCAAACATCCTCCACTATGAGAATGTTCCGGAAGGTTCGTAATTATACACAAGATTGATACTGCATAGAGGCTCTGTCCCGTAATTAGGATTCACCGGTAAGTTGCCATAACTACTGGTGTGACGACCGGTGAAGCATTATGGGTAGAGTTGTTGTAAAAAAAAAAGTCTGATTTTTAAAGTATAACATTTGACTTGACATTGTGTTAACGTACATATAAATAAAGACAAACAGCCTCTCTGTGTTGTACCCTCCTCTCTGTGTGTGTTGTACCCTCCTCTCTGTGTGTGTGTTGTACCCTCCTCTGTGTGTGTGTTGTACCCTCCTCTGTGTGTGTGTTGTACCCTCCTCTCTGTGTGTGTTGTACCCTCCTCTCTGTGTGTGTGTTGTACCCTCCTCTCTGTGTGTGTTGTACCCTCCTCTCTGTGTGTGTGTTGTACCCTCCTCTCTGTGTGTGTGTTGTACCCTCCTCTCTGTGTGTGTGTTGTACCCTCTGTGTGTGTGTTGTACCCTCCTCTGTGTGTGTGTTGTACACTCCTCTCTGTGTGTGTGTTTGTACACTCCTCTCTGTGTGTGTGTTGTACACTCCTCTCTGTGTGTGTGTTGTACCCTCTGTGTGTGTGTGTGTGTGTTGTACCCTCCTCTCTGTGTGTGTGTTGTACCCTCCTCTCTCTGTGTGTGTGTGTGTTGTACCCTCCTCTCTCTGTGTGTGTGTGTGTTGTACCCTCCTCTCTGTGTGTGTGTTGTACCCTCCTCTCTGTGTGTGTGTGTTGTACCCTCCTCTCTGTGTGTGTGTGTTGTACCCTCCTCTCTGTGTGTGTGTTGTACCCTCCTCTGTGTGTGTGTTGTACCCTCCTCTCTGTGTGTGTGTTGTACCCTCCTCTGTGTGTGTGTTGTACCCTCCTCTGTGTGTGTGTTGTACCCTCCTCTGTGTGTGTGTTGTACCCTCCTCTGTGTGTGTTGTACCCTCCTCTCTCTGTGTGTGTTGTACACTCCTCTCTCTGTGTGTGTTGTACACTCCTCTCTGTGTGTGTGTGTTGTACCCTCCTCTCTGTGTGTGTGTTGTACCCTCCTCTCTGTGTGTGTGTGTTGTACCCTCCTCTCTGTGTGTGTGTGTGTGTGTACCCTTCTCCCTGTGTGTTGTGACTTCTGCTTTCTAAACCATACAGGTGTCACAACGAATGACTTCCAGGATCACAATCACACTTTTATTTTATTTTTTCTCGATGTCCCTTGAAATACCTATTTGAAGTCTTATTACTGAGTCACTTAAGGCTTGTGACTGTCGTACCTCCACACAGCCTTGATTTATACAGTTTTGTGGTTCGCTGACTCTCACCCAGATCTCATCTACCATGTTTATATTACATGTGTTAATCTCTATTCATTTTATTCATACGAGCCTGGCGCTGTGCGCTACCAGACAGGAATAGCAACACAACGAGCCGTGGCAGGGCCCATTTCCAGTGTTCGGCTGTCAAAGCAAGTGTTCTCACCCAAGTGAGACGATTGTTCATGAAATATCACACGTGATATCTGCCTATCATCAGTATTCACCTCCTTGGATTAGAATGGATTTAATTGTTCTTTATTTTTTTTGTCAATGATCTACAGAAAATATTCTGTTTAAAGTGATTTTTTTTATTTTCTTTAAATATGAATGAAGAAAACCCTAATATATTTTGATTTAGATAACTATTCACCCCCCCTAAGTCAATACATGTCAAACACCTTTAGCAGCGACTACAGCTGTGAGTCTTTCTGGGAAAGTCTCTAAAGGGCCGATCTGGATATAGGAATTCATGCCTTTCCACACAGTAGCAGAACGTGCGCACTCTGAATACATTTCATTCAACCGCTGAAAACCCTCCCACTTGGTGTCCAATCGATTTATTTATTTTTCATTCAATAAGAGTTTTCAGTACATTTATCTTAGCCATCCTTTTAAATACGGTGTGCAATTTTAATTAGCATTTAGTTGACAGACACTAGAATACATGGAGAGAACGGGGTCAGAATACAGGAATCAAGGGGAGAAAAAACCCATCTATTCATATTCGCTTCCGTTTCAGGACCAACTAATAGATTTAAAAATACCCTTGATCTTCAAGATTATTTCGGGCACATTTTAGGTTTAGGAAAGTATGCGTGTATAAATAAATAAAAACACATTTTGGAGCCTTTACGCGCGAAATATGTTGATAAATAAAAAATAGTGGTTGAATTCATCCTGAAAGATGTCATATTCAAGTTTAATCCATAAAATATCGGAAGGTGGTGAAAAGTGTACAATAGGGGTTGAACAATCGTCCTATAAATCTACCCGGATCCTCACTAATGGAACTGTATGACCACAGCCGCGGTGAACTGAGCTGCCAGGTTTAACCTGCTACGGCTACGTGAGGTCCGTAATGATTCAATAGGCTCCACGTCCCAAATCATTACACAACGTTAAGTCTAATGTCATCCACACAACGTTAGTCTAATGTCATCCACACAACGTTAGTCTAATGTCATCCACACAACGTTAGTCTAATGTCATCCACACAACGTTAGTCTAATGTCATCCACACAACGTTAGTCTAATGTCATCCACACAACGTTAGTCTAATGTCATCCACACAACCTTAGTCTAATGTCATCCACACAACGTTAGTCTAATGTCATCCACACAACGTTAGTCTAATGTCATCCACACAACGTTAGTCTAATGTCATCCACACAACGTTAGTCTAATGTCATCCACTAACTCTAACGACGCCCAGGAACAACTTACAAGGACGTGACAGAGGAAATATAATGTAAACGGAATGGGAATTATTATAATAATTGTTTTAATGTATATGTGTATTACTGACGTGGCTCTCGATATTCGCTAATATTTAACATGATACAAATTGTAAAATAAAACGGGAGAAAAGCCCGGTCATAAATCAAGACATTCGAAAGCGCAAACACAACTGGGCAGGTTGATCCCTACAGAAGCATGTAGCTTGGATGTCCACATTTCATCCATGCAAATGATGAGGGCACATCATAAAAATAAAACAAGTAATGGCGAAAGTATTTATATCCTATTTCACAGTATAAAAGGGACCGCAATACACGTGATAAGATTTTCAGTTTGGCTTCCATATATATGGCTGGTTTCGCATTCGTCTCCAGGGATCATAAGGAAAAGTAATCTAAAACAATTGATATGTATATTTACAATCGCTTTATGCAAATGGATTACTCATTTACCAAGGTTTTATCAATAGTTCTTATCAATTTATAAATTGTTTATAAATTTATGAAGGCATAAAAGGGAATTGCATTCCATTTAAGAGCTTAACTCGAGTCAGAACAGAATCGGGATTTATTATAGAGTTTTCCACACGTGGATTGTGCAATATTTGTCCGTTATTCTTTTCAAAATTCTTCAAGCTCTTGTCAAGATTTTGGGTATCATGGTTAGACAGCATTTTATAAGTCTTGCCATATATTTTTAAGCAGATTTAAGTCAAAACTGTAACTTGGCCAAATTCACATTTTCTTGGTAAGGAACTCCAGTGTAGATTTGGCCATGTGTTTAAGGTTATTGTCCTGCTGAATGGTGAATTCATCTCCCAAGTGTCTGGTGGACAGCAGACTGAACAGGTTTTCCTCTAGGATCTTGTCTGTGCTTAGCTCATCCCATTTATTTTTATCCTGAAAAACTCCTGTCTTTAGCCGATGTTAAGCATACCCAAAACATGATGCAGCCATCATCATGCTTGAAAATAAGGAGACAGTTACTCAGTGATGACGTGGATTTTCCCCAAACATAAGGCCCGACAACTATATTCCTTGGTGGAGTCACTACAATGTTGTCGATCCCATCCTCAGTTTTCTCCCATCACAGCCATTGAACTCTAGAGCTGTTTTTTAAAAATCATATGGGTCACAGAATCAAGTGTTTTAAAAATCGTCATGACGACATCCCCCGAGCAGTTTCCTTCGTGTCCTGCAGCTCAGAAGGAGCTTTGTGATGTAATACATCATCCACAGAATAATGATTCACTTGACCACGCTGTGATTGGTTCTTGTTAACCCATCCACCAATCACTGCTCTTTTCTCTGAGGCTTTTGAAAAGCTCTCTTTGGTCTTTTTGAGTTGAATCTGTGCTTGAAATTCAACATTTGACTGGAGGGACCTTCCAGGTGTTGCATGTTGTATTATTCCAGACAGAGTCCATGTCATTTATGTGATTTGTAAAGACACATTTTTATTCCTGTACTAAATTGAGGCCTAAACAAAAGGGGTTGTATACTTAAATTTATTTATTTATTTATTTAACCAGGTAGGCTAGTTGAGAACAGGTTCTCATTTGCAACTGCGACCTGGCCAAGATAAAGCATAGCAGTGTGAACAGACAACACAGAGTTACACATGGAGTAAACAATTAACATGTCACTTAAGCAACTAATATTGGTTAGCTATAAAAATGTGTCTTCATCTGTAAATATATTTGTCGAATTCTTTTCACTTTGACTTTATGGAGAATTTTGTGCCGATCAAATGATAACAATTTTTTTTATTTTTTTAAATCACAAGTAAATCTGTTATTAATCCGTCGTGGCAACGCAGCAAAATGGGAAGAAATCCTAGAGGGGGGGGGGTGAATACTAGCTAGCCAATCATCAGTATCCATGATAGAAGAACAAGGGGGGATACTAACTAGCCAATCATCAGTATCCATGATAGAAGAACAAGGGGGGGATACTAACTAGCCAATCATCAGTATCCATGATAGAAGAACAAGGGGGGATACTAACTAGCCAATCATCAGTATCCATGATAGAAGAACAAGGGGGGATACTAACTAGCCAATCATCAGTATCCATGATAGAAGAACAAGGGGGGATACTAACTAGCCAATCATCAGTATCCATGATAGAAGAACAATCAGGGGGGGGGGATACTAACTAGCCAATCATCAGTATCCATGATAGAAGAACAAGGGGGGGATACTAACTAGCCAATCATCAGTATCCATGATAGAAGAACAAGGGGGGGGGGGGAATACTTCTGATACCCACTGTACCTACAACTATGTGAAAAACTGTACTGTATCTGAGCCAGTCAGTCTATAACCGGAGATGTGGACGGTGGGGTGTCTGATGCCGAGACACAATCTGATCTCATGTCGCTCATGTAAAACAATTGATAGCTTAAAAATAAAAATGATTTGTATGTATTGTTGGGCACTCACATATGCACTACTCTACCATCACTCGTTATATTACAGTACTTGGTATAACTGAAATAGGTCTCAGTGTTGGACTGGAATAACTACAGTATGTGTGATGGGGTCACTTCCTGTATTTTATCATATAGATACACTGGCTCGACCTTTTCCCTGCTCTTCTCTGACGGAACTATTTTAGTCTCCGAGACAGAACCTCTCTCCTCTCTTTACATTACATTTACATTACATTTAAGTCATTTAGCAGACGCTCTTATCCAGAGCGACTTACAAATTGGGTACTTCCTGTCCATTCCCAAACAGGGGCGAGTGAGACACCGCCTCCGTGAAGGAGTCAGTGGTACTTCCTGTCCATTCCCAAACAGGGGCGAGAGAGACACCGCCTCCGTGAAGGAGTCAGTGGTACTTCCTGTCCATTCCCAAACAGGGGCCGGAAAAGCGAGAGATCACAAATCTCACTACAAAGGATATTATCTGAGTGGGTTTAATAAAAAACGGGAAACTTGCGTGTGCTTCTCTTCAGGTATAAATAACGGTTTTAATGGTGAGTGAGAACGCCTTTATTCACACGTTAGTATAAATAACCTTTATCCAACCCGTTTTAATGATGTGATCCTTCATTCACACATTAGTTAAATAACGTGATCCTTCATTCACACATTAGTATAAATAACGTGATCTTTATCCAACCCGTTTTAATGGTGAGTGAGAACGCCTTTATTCACACATTAGTATAAATAACGTGATCTTTATCCAACCCGTTTTAATGGTGAGTGAGAACGCCTTTATTCACACGTTAGTATAAATAACGTGATCTTTATCCAACCCGTTTTAATGGTGAGTGAGAACGCCTTTATTCACACGTTAGTATAAATAACGTGATCTTTATCCAACCCGTTTTAATGGTGAGTGAGAACGCCTTTATTCACACGTTAGTATAAATAACGTGATCTTTATCCAACCCGTTTTAATGGTGAGTGAGAACGCCTTTATTCACACGTTAGTATAAATAACGTTCTTTATCCAACCCGTTTTAATGGTGAGTGAAACGCCTAACGTTAGTATAAATAACGTTCTTTATCCAACCCGTTTTAATGGTGAGTGAGAACGCCTTTATTCACACCCGTTAGTATAAATATTCACGTTAGATCTTTTTATCCAACCCGTTTTAATGGTGAGTGAGAACGCCTTTATTCACACGTTAGTATAAATAACGTGATCTTTATCCAACCCGTTTTAATGGTGAGTGAGAACGCCTTTATTCACACGTTAGTATAAATAACGTGATCTTTATCCAACCCGTTTTAATGGTGAGTGAGAACGCCTTTATTCACACGTTAGTATAAATAACGTGATCTTTATCCAACCCGTTTTAATGGTGAGTGAGAACGCCTTTATTCACACGTTAGTATAAATAACGTGATCTTTATCCAACCCGTTTTAATGGTGAGTGAGAACGCCTTTATTCACACGTTAGTATAAATAACGTGATCTTTATCCAACCCGTTTTAATGGTGAGTGAGAACGCCTTTATTCACACGTTAGTATAAATAACGTGATCTTTATCCAACCCGTTTTAATGGTGAGTGAGAACGCCTTTATTCACACGTTAGTATAAATAACGTGATCTTTATCCAACCCGTTTTAATGGTGAGTGAGAACGCCTTTATTCACACGTTAGTATAAATAACGTGATCTTTATCCAACCCGTTTTAATGGTGAGTGAGAACGCCTTTATTCACACGTTAGTATAAATAACGTGATCTTTATCCAACCCGTTTAATGGTGAGTGAGAACGCCTTTATTCACACGTTAGTATAAATAACGTGATCTTTATCCAACCCGTTTTAATGGTGAGTGAGAACGCCTTTATTCACACGTTAGTATAAATAACGTGATCTTTATCCAACCCGTTTTAATGGTGAGTGAGAACGCCTTTATTCACACGTTAGTATAAATAACGTGATCTTTATCCAACCCGTTTTAATGGTGAGTGAGAACGCCTTTATTCACACGTTAGTATAAATAACGTGATCTTTATCCAACCCGTTTAATGGTGAGTGAGAACGCCTTTATTCACACGTTAGTATAAATAACGTGATCTTTATCCAACCCGTTTTAATGGTGAGTGAGAACGCCTTTATTCACACGTTAGTATAAATAACTTTATCAACCCGTTTTAATGGTGATCTTTATTCAACCCGTTTTAATGGTATAAATAACGTGATCTTTATCCAACCCGTTTTAATGGTGAGTGAGAACGCCTTTATTCACACATTAGTATAAATAATGATCTTTATCCAACCCGTTTTAATGGTAGTGAGAACGCCTTTATTCACACGTTAGTATAAATAACGTGATCTTTATCCAACCCGTTTTAATGGTGAGTGAGAACGCCTTTATTCACACGTTAGTATAAATAACGTGATCTTTATCCAACCCGTTTTAATGGTGAGTGAGAACGCCTTTATTCACACGTTAGTATAAATAACGTGATCTTTATCCAACCCGTTTTAATGGTGAGTGAGAACGCCTTTATTCACACGTTAGTATAAATAACGTGATCTTTATCCAACCCGTTTTAATGGTGAGTGAGAACGCCTTTATTCACACATTAGTATAAATAACGTGATCTTTATCCAACCCGTTTTAATGGTGAGTGAGAACGCCTTTATTCACACATTAGTATAAATAACGTGATCTTTATCCAACCCGTTTTAATGGTGAGTGAGAACGCCTTTATTCACACGTTAGTATAAATAACGTGATCTTTATCCAACCCGTTTTTCAATGGTGAGGTGAGAACGCCTTTATTCACACGTTAGTATAAATAACGTGATCTTTATCCAACCCGTTTTAATGGTGAGTGAGAACGCCTTTATTCACACGTTAGTATAAATAACGTGATCTTTATCCAACCCGTTTTAATGGTGAGTGAGAACGCCTTTATTCACACGTTAGTATAAATAACGTGATCTTTATCCAACCCGTTTTAATGGTGAGTGAGAACGCCTTTATTCACACGTTAGTATAAATAACGTGATCTTTATCCAACCCGTTTTAATGGTGAGTGAGAACGCCTTTATTCACACGTTAGTATAAATAACGTGATCTTTATCCAACCCGTTTTAATGGTGAGTGAGAACGCCTTTATTCACACGTTAGTATAAATAACGTGATCTTTATCCAACCCGTTTTAATGGTGAGTGAGAACGCCTTTATTCACACATTAGTATAAATAACGTGATCTTTATCCAACCCGTTTTAATGGTGAGTGAGAACGCCTTTATTCACACGTTAGTATAAATAACGTGATCTTTATCCAACCCGTTTTAATGGTGAGTGAGAACGCCTTTATTCACACGTTAGTATAAATAACGTGATCTTTATCCAACCCGTTTTAATGGTGAGTGAGAACGCCTTTATCCAACCCGTTTTAATGGTGAGTGAGAACGCCTTTATCCAACCCGTTTTAATGGTGAGTGAGAACGCCTTTATTCACACGTTAGTATAAATAACGTGATCTTTATCCAACCCGTTTTAATGGTGAGTGAGAACGCCTTTATTCACACGTTAGTATAAATAACGTGATCTTTATCCAACCCGTTTTAATGGTGAGTGAGAACGCCTTTATTCACACGTTAGTATAAATAACGTGATCTTTATCCAACCCGTTTTAATGGTGAGTGAGAACGCCTTTATTCACACGTTAGTATAAATAACGTGATCTTTATCCAACCCGTTTTAATGGTGAGTGAGAACGCCTTTATTCACACGTTAGTATAAATAACGTGATCTTTATCCAACCCGTTTTAATGGTGAGTGAGAACGCCTTTATTCACACGTTAGTATAAATAACGTGATCTTTATCCAACCCGTTTTAATGGTGAGTGAGAACGCCTTTATTCACACGTTAGTATAAATAACGTGATCTTTATCCAACCCGTTTTAATGGTGAGTGAGAACGCCTTTATTCACACATTAGTATAAATAACGTGATCTTTATCCAACCCGTTTTAATGGTGAGTGAGAACGCCTTTATTCACACGTTAGTATAAATAACGTGATCTTTATCCAACCCGTTTTAATGGTGAGTGAGAACGCCTTTATTCACACATTAGTATAAATAACGTGATCTTTATCCAACCCGTTTTAATGGTGAGTGAGAACGCCTTTATTCACACGTTAGTATAAATAACGTGATCTTTATCCAACCCGTTTTAATGGTGAGTGAGAACGCCTTTATTCACACGTTAGTATAAATAACGTGATCTTTATCCAACCCGTTTTGGTGAGTGAATGGTGAGTGAGAACGCCTTTATTCACACGTTAGTATAAATAACGTGATCTTTATCCAACCCGTTTTAATGGTGAGTGAGAACGCCTTTATTCACACGTTAGTATAAATAACGTGATCTTTATCCAACCCGTTTTAATGGTGAGTGAGAACGCCTTTATTCACACGTTAGTATAAATAACGTGATCTTTATCCAACCCGTTTTAATGGTGAGTGAGAACGCCTTTATTCACACATTAGTATAAATAACGTGATCTTTATCCAACCCGTTTTAATGGTGAGTGAGAACGCCTTTATTCACACGTTAGTATAAATAACGTGATCTTTATCCAACCCGTTTTAATGGTGAGTGAGAACGCCTTTATTCACACATTAGTATAAATAACGTGATCTTTATCCAACCCGTTTTAATGGTGAGTGAGAACGCCTTTATTCACACGTTAGTATAAATAACGTGATCTTTATCCAACCCGTTTTAATGGTGAGTGAGAACGCCTTTATTCACACATTAGTATAAATAACGTGATCTTTATCCAACCCGTTTTAATGGTGAGTGAGAACGCCTTTATTCACACGTTAGTATAAATAACGTGATCTTTATCCAACCCGTTTTAATGGTGAGTGAGAACGCCTTTATTCACACATTAGTATAAATAACGTGATCTTTATCCAACCCGTTTTAATGGTGAGTGAGAACGCCTTTATTCACACGTTAGTATAAATAACGTGATCTTTATCCAACCCGTTTTAATGGTGAGTGAGAACGCCTTTATTCACACGTTAGTATAAATAACGTGATCTTTATCCAACCCGTTTTAATGGTGAGTGAGAACGCCTTTATTCACACGTTAGTATAAATAACGTGATCTTTATCCAACCCGTTTTAATGGTGAGTGAGAACGCCTTTATTCACACGTTAGTATAAATAACGTGATCTTTATCCAACCCGTTTTAATGGTGAGTGAGAACGCCTTTATTCACACGTTAGTATAAATAACGTGATCTTTATCCAACCCGTTTTAATGGTGAGTGAGAACGCCTTTATTCACACGTTAGTATAAATAACGTTAGTATAAATAACGTGATCTTTATCCAACCCGTTTTAATGGTGAGTGAGAACGCCTTTATTCACACGTTAGTATAAATAACGTGATCTTTATCCAACCCGTTTTAATGGTGAGTGAGAACGCCTTTATTCACACATTAGTATAAATAACGTGATCTTTATCCAACCCGTTTTAATGGTGAGTGAGAACGCCTTTATTCACACATTAGTATAAATAACGTGATCTTTATCCAACCCGTTTTAATGGTGAGTGAGAACGCCTTTATTCACACATTAGTATAAATAACGTGATCTTTATCCAACCCGTTTTAATGGTGAGTGAGAACGCCTTTATTCACACATTAGTATAAATAACGTGATCTTTATCCAACCCGTTTTAATGGTGAGTTTATCCAACCCGAATGCCTTTATTCACACATTAGTATAAATAACGTGATCTTTATCCAACCCGTTTTAATGGTGAGTGAGAACGCCTTTATTCACACATTAGTATAAATAACGTGATCTTTATCCAACCCGTTTTAATGGTGAGTGAGAACGCCTTTATTCACACATTAGTATAAATAACGTGATCTTTATCCAACCCGTTTTAATGGTGAGTGAGAACGCCTTTATTCACACATTAGTATAAATAACGTGATCTTTATCCAACCCGTTTTAATGGTGAGTGAGAACGCCTTTATTCACACATTAGTATAAATAACGTGATCTTTATCCAACCCGTTTTAATGGTGAGTGAGAACGCCTTTATTCACACATTAGTATAAATAACGTGATCTTTATCCAACCCGTTTTAATGGTGAGTGAGAACGCCTTTATTCACACCCGTTAGTATAAATAACGTGATCTTTATCCAACCCGTTTAATGGTGAGTGAGAACGCCTTTATTCACACATTAGTATAAATAACGTGATCTTTATCCAACCCGTTTTAATGGTGAGTGAGAACGCCTTTATTCACACATTAGTATAAATAACGTGATCTTTATCCAACCCGTTTTAATGGTGAGTGAGAACGCCTTTATTCACACATTAGTATAAATAACGTGATCTTTATCCAACCCGTTTTAATGGTGAGTGAGAACGCCTTTATTCACACATTAGTATAAATAACGTGATCTTTATCCAACCCGTTTTAATGGTGAGTGAGAACGCCTTTATTCACACGTTAGTATAAATAACGTGATCTTTATCCAACCCGTTTTAATGGTGAGTGAGAACGCCTTTATTCACACATTAGTATAAATAACGTGATCTTTATCCAACCCGTTTTAATGGTGAGTGAGAACGCCTTTATTCACACATTAGTATAAATAACGTGATCTTTATCCAACCCGTTTTAATGGTGAGTGAGAACGCCTTTATTCACACATTAGTATAAATAACGTGATCTTTATCCAACCCGTTTTAATGGTGAGTGAGAACGCCTTTATTCACACGTTAGTATAAATAACGTGATCTTTATCCAACCCGTTTTAATGGTGAGTGAGAACGCCTTTATTCACACATTAGTATAAATAACGTGATCTTTATCCAACCCGTTTTAATGGTGAGTGAGAACGCCTTTATTCACACGTTAGTATAAATAACGTGATCTTTATCCAACCCGTTTTAATGGTGAGTGAGAACGCCTTTATTCACACGTTAGTATAAATAACGTGATCTTTATCCAACCCGTTTTAATGGTGAGTGAGAACGCCTTTATTCACACGTTAGTATAAATAACGTGATCTTTATCCAACCCGTTTAATGGTGAGTGAGAACGCCTTTATTCACACATTAGTATAAATAACGTGATCTTTATCCAACCCGTTTTAATGGCGAGTGAGAACGCCTTTATTCACACATTAGTATAAATAACGTGATCTTTATCCAACCCGTTTTTAATGGTGAGTGAGAACGCCTTTATTCACACATTAGTATAAATAGCGTGATCTTTATCCAACCCGTTTTAATGGTGAGTGAGAACGCCTTTATTCACACATTAGTATAAATAACGTGATCTTTATCCAACCCGTTTTAATGGTGAGTGAGAACGCCTTTTATTCACACGTTAGTATAAATAACGTGATCTTTATCCAACCCGTTTAATGGTGAGTGAGAACGCCTTTATTCACACATTAGTATAAATAACGTGATCTTTATCCAACCCGTTTTAATGGTGAGTGAGAACGCCTTTATTCACACGTTAGTATAAATAACGTGATCTTTATCCAACCCGTTTTAATGGTGAGTGAGAACGCCTTTATTCACACATTAGTATAAATAACGTGATCTTTATCCAACCCGTTTTAATGGTGAGTGAGAACGCCTTTATTCACACGTTAGTATAAATAACGTGATCTTTATCCAACCCGTTTTAATGGTGAGTGAGAACGCCTTTATTCACACATTAGTATAAATAACGTGATCTTTATCCAACCCGTTTTAATGGTGAGTGAGAACGCCTTTATTCAACCCGTTTTAATGGTGAGTGAGAACGCCTTTATTCACACATTAGTATAAATAACGTGATCTTTATCCAACCCGTTTTAATGGTGAGTGAGAACGCCTTTATTCACACATTAGTATAAATAACGTGATCTTTATCCAACCCGTTTTAATGGTGAGTGAGAACGCCTTTATTCACACGTTAGTATAAATAACGTGATCTTTATCCAACCCGTTTTAATGGTGAGTGAGAACGCCTTTATTCACACGTTAGTATAAATAACGTGATCTTTATCCAACCCGTTTTAATGGTGAGTGATTCAACGCCTTTATTCAACCCGTTTTAATTAGTATAAATTCAACGTGATCTTTATCCAACCCGTTTTAATGGTGAGTGAGAACGCCTTTATTCACACGTTAGTATAAATAACGTGATCTTTATCCAACCCGTTTTAATGGTGAGTGAGAACGCCTTTATTCACACATTAGTATAAATAACGTGATCTTTATCCAACCCGTTTTAATGGTGAGTGAGAACGCCTTTATTCACACATTAGTATAAATAACGTGATCTTTATCCAACCCGTTTTAATGGTGAGTGAGAACGCCTTTATTCACACGTTAGTATAAATAACGTGATCTTTATCCAACCCGTTTTAATGGTGAGTGAGAACGCCTTTATTCACACATTAGTATAAATAACGTGATCTTTATCCAACCCGTTTTAATGGTGAGTGAGAACGCCTTTATTCACACGTTAGTATAAATAACGTGATCTTTATCCAACCCGTTTTAATGGTGAGTGAGAACGCCTTTATTCACACGTTAGTATAAATAACGTGATCTTTATCCAACCCGTTTTAATGGTGAGTGAGAACGCCTTTATTCACACGTTCTTTATCCAACCCGTTTAATAAAACGCCTATTCACACGTTAGTATAAATAACGATCTTTATCCAACCCGTTTTAATGGTGAGTGAGAACGCCTTTATTCACACGTTAGTATAAATAACGTGATCTTTATCCAACCCGTTTTAATGGTGAGTGAGAACGCCTTTATTCACACGTTAGTATAAATAACGTGATCTTTATCCAACCCGTTTTAATGGTGAGTGAGAACGCCACCTTTATTCACACGTTAGTATAAATAACGTGATCTTTATCCAACCCGTTTTAATGGTGAGTGAGAACGCCTTTATTCACACATTAGTATAAATAACGTGATCTTTATCCAACCCGTTTTAATGGTGAGTGAGAACGCCTTTATTCACACGTTAGTATAAATAACGTGATCTTTATCCAACCCGTTTTAATGGTGAGTGAGAACGCCTTTATTCACACGTTAGTATAAATAACGTGATCTTTATCCAACCCGTTTTAATGGTGAGTGAGAACGCCTTTATTCACACGTTAGTATAAATAACGTGATCTTTATCCAACCCGTTTTAATGGTGAGTGAGAACGCCTTTATTCACACGTTAGTATAAATAACGTGATCTTTATCCAACCCGTTTTAATGGTGAGTGAGAACGCCTTCATTCACACGTTAGTATAAATAACGTGATCTTTATCCAACCCGTTTTAATGGTGAGTGAGAACGCCTTTATTCACACGTTAGTATAAATAACGTGATCTTTATCCAACCCGTTTTAATGGTGAGTGAGAACGCCTTTATTCACACGTTAGTATAAATAACGTGATCTTTATCCAACCCGTTTTAATGGTGAGTGAGAACGCCTTTATTCACACGTTAGTATAAATAACGTGATCTTTATCCAACCCGTTTTAATGGTGAGTGAGAACGCCTTTATTCACACGTTAGTATAAATAACGTGATCTTTATCCAACCCGTTTTAATGGTGAGTGAGAACGCCTTTATTCACACGTTAGTATAAATAACGTGATCTTTATCCAACCCGTTTTAATGGTGAGTGAGAACGCCTTTATTCACACGTTAGTATAAATAACGTGATCTTTATCCAACCCGTTTTAATGGTGAGTGAGAACGCCTTTATTCACACGTTAGTATAAATAACGTGATCTTTATCCAACCCGTTTTAATGGTGAGTGAGAACGTGAGTATAAATAACGCCTTTATTCAACCCGTTATTCACACGTATAAAATAACGTGATCTTTATCCAACCCGTTTTAATGGTGAGTGAGAACGCCTTTATTCACACGTTAGTATAAATAACGTGATCTTTATCCAACCCGTTTTAATGGTGAGTGAGAACGCCTTTATTCACACGTTAGTATAAATAACGTGATCTTTATCCAACCCGTTTTAATGGTGAGTGAGAACGCCTTTATTCACACATTAGTATAAATAACGTGATCTTTATCCAACCCGTTTTAATGGTGAGTGAGAACGCCTTTATTCACACGTTAGTATAAATAACGTGATCTTTATCAACCCGTTTTAATGGTGAGTGAGAACGCCTTTATTCACACGTTAGTATAAATAACGTGATCTTTATCCAACCCGTTTTAATGGTGAGTGAGAACCCGTTTTAATGCCTTTATTCACACGTTAGTATAAATAACGTGATCTTTATCCAACCCGTTTTAATGGTGAGTGAGAACGCCTTTATTCACACGTTAGTATAAATAACGTGATCTTTATCCAACCCGTTTTAATGGTGAGTGAGAACGCCTTTATTCACACGTTAGTATAAATAACGTGATCTTTATCCAACCCGTTTTAATGGTGAGTGAGAACGCCTTTATTCACACGTTAGTATAAATAACGTGATCTTTATCCAACCCGTTTTAATGGTGAGTGAGAACGCCTTTATTCACACGTTAGTATAAATAACGTGATCTTTATCCAACCCGTTTTAATGGTGAGTGAGAACGCCTTTATTCACACGTTAGTATAAATAACGTGATCTTTATCCAACCCGTTTTAATGGTGAGTGAGAACGCCTTTATTCACACGTTAGTATAAATAACGTGATCTTTATCAACCCGTTTTAATGGTGAGTGAGAACGCCTTTATTCACACGTTAGTATAAATAACGTGATCTTTATCCAACCCGTTTTAATGGTGAGTGAGAACGCCTTTATTCACACGTTAGTATAAATAACGTGATCTTTATCCAACCCGTTTTAATGGTGAGTGAGAACGCCTTTATTCACACCTTAGTATAAATAACGTGATCTTTATCCAACCCGTTTTAATGGTGAGTGATAAATAACGTGATCTTTATCCAACCCGTTTTAATGGTGAAGAACGCCTTTATTCACACGTTAGTATAAATAACGTGATCTTTATCCAACCCGTTTTAATGGTGAGTGAGAACGCCTTTATTCACACGTTAGTATAAATAACGTGATCTTTATCCAACCCGTTTTAATGGTGAGTGAGAACGCCTTCATTCACACGTTAGTATAAATAACGTGATCTTTATCCAACCCGTTTTAATGGTGAGTGAGAACGCCTTTATTCACACGTTAGTATAAATAACGTGATCTTTATCCAACCCGTTTTAATGGTGAGTGAGAACGCCTTTATTCACACGTTAGTATAAATAACGTGATCTTTATCCAACCCGTTTTAATGGTGAGTGAGAACGCCTTTATTCACACGTTAGTATAAATAACGTGATCTTTATCCAACCCGTTTTAATGGTGAGTGAGAACGCCTTTATTCACACGTTAGTATAAATAACGTGATCTTTATCCAACCCGTTTTAATGGTGAGTGAGAACGCCTTTATCCAACCCGTTTTAATGGTGAGTGAGAACGCCTTTATTCACGCATTAGTATAAATAACGTGATCTTTATCCAACCCGTTTTAATGGTGAGTGAGAACGCCTTCATTCACACGTTAGTATAAATAACGTGATCTTTATCCAACCCGTTTTAATGGTGAGTGAGAACGCCTTTATTCACACGTTAGTATAAATAACGTGATCTTTATCCAACCCGTTTTAATGGTGAGTGAGAACGCCTTTATTCACACATTAGTATAAATAACGTGATCTTTATCCAACCCGTTTTAATGGTGAGTGAGAACGCCTTTATTCACACATTAGTATAAATAACGTGATCTTTATCCAACCCGTTTTAATGGTGAGTGAGAACGCCTTTATTCACACGTTAGTATAAATAACGTGATCTTTATCCAACCCGTTTTAATGGTGAGTGAGAACGCCTTTATTCACACGTTAGTATAAATAACGTGATCTTTATCCAACCCGTTTTAATGGTGAGTGAGAACGCCTTTATTCACACATTAGTATAAATAACGTGATCTTTATCCAACCCGTTTTAATGGTGAGTGAGAACGCCTTTATTCACACGTTAGTATAAATAACGTGATCTTTATCCAACCCGTTTTAATGGCGAGTGAGAACGCCTTTATTCACACATTAGTATAAATAACGTGATCTTTATCCAACCCGTTTTAATGGTGAGTGAGAACGCCTTTATTCACACGTTAGTATAAATAACGTGATCTTTATCCAACCCGTTTTAATGGTGAGTGAGAACGCCTTTATTCACACATTAGTATAAATAACGTGATCTTTATCCAACCCGTTTTAATGGTGAGTGAGAACGCCTTTATTCACACATTAGTATAAATAACGTGATCTTTATCCAACCCGTTTTAATGGTGAGTGAGAACGCCTTTATTCACACAGTATAAATAACGTGATCTTTATCCAACCCGTTTTAATGGTGAGTGAGAACGCCTTTATTCACACGTTAGTATAAATAACGTGATCTTTATCCAACCCGTTTTAATGGTGAGTAAGAACGCCTTTATTCACCGTTTTAATGGTGAGTGAGAACGCTTTATTCACACGTTAGTATAAATAACGTGATCTTTATCCAACCCGTTTTAATGGTGAGTGAGAACGCCTTTATTCACACGTTAGTATAAATAACGTGATCTTTATCCAACCCGTTTTAATGGTGAGTGAGAACGCCTTTATTCACACGTTAGTATAAATAACGTGATCTTTATCCAACCCGTTTTAATGGTGAGTGAGAACGCCTTTATTCACACGTTAGTATAAATAACGTGACCTTTATCCAACCCGTTTTAATGGTGAGTGAGAACGCCTTTATTCACACGTTAGTATAAATAACGTGATCTTTATCCAACCCGTTTTAATGGTGAGTGAGAACGCCTTTATTCACACGTTAGTATAAATAACGTGATCTTTATCCAACCCGTTTTAATGGTGAGTGAGAACGCCTTTATTCACACGTTAGTATAAATAATGTGATCTTTATCCAACCCGTTTTAATGGTGAGTGAGAACGCCTTTATTCACACGTTAGTATAAATAACGTGATCTTTATCCAACCCGTTTTAATGGTGAGTGAGAACGCCTTCATTCACACGTTAGTATAAATAACGTGATCTTTATCCAACCCGTTTTAATGGTGAGTGAGAACGCCTTTATTCACACATTAGTATAAATAACGTGATCTTTATCCAACACGTTTTAATGGTGAGTGAGAACGCCTTTATTCACACATTAGTATAAATAACGTGATCTTTATCCAACCCGTTTTAATGGTGAGTGAGAACGCCTTTATTCACACATTAGTATAAATAGCGTGATCTTTATCCAACCCGTTTTAATGGTGAGTGAGAACGCCTTTATTCACACATTAGTATAAATAACGTGATCTTTATCCAACCCGTTTTAATGGTGAGTGAGAACGCCTTTATTCACACATTAGTATAAATAACGTGATCTTTATCCAACCCGTTTTAATGGTGAGTGAGAACGCCTTTATTCACACGTTAGTATAAATAACGTGATCTTTATCCAACCCGTTTTAATGGTGAGTGAGAACGCCTTTATTCACACGTTAGTATAAATAACGTGATCTTTATCCAACCCGTTTTAATGGTGAGTGAGAACGCCTTTATTCACACGTTAGTATAAATAGCGTGATCTTTATCCATTTACATTACATTTACATTTAAGTCATTTAGCAGACGCTCTTATCCAGAGCGACTTACAAATTGGTGCATTCACCTTATGACATCCAGTGGGACAGTCACTTAACAATAGTGCATCTAAAACTTAGGGGGGGTGGGGTGAGAGGGATTACTTAACCTATCCTAGGTATTCCTTAAAGAGGTGGGGTTTCAGGTGTCTCCGGAAGGTGGTGATTGACTCCGCTGTCCTGGCGTCGTGAGGGAGTTTGTTCCACCATTGGGGGGCCAGGGCAGCGAACAGTTTTGACTGGGCTGAGCGGGAGCTGTACTTCCTCAGTGGTAGGGAGGCGAGCAGGCCAGAGGTGGATGAACGCAGTGCCCTTGTTTGGGTGTAGGGCCTGATCAGAGCCTGGAGGTACTGAGGTGCCGTTCCCCTCACAGCTCCGTAGGCAAGCACCATGGTCTTGTAGCGGATGCGAGCTTCAACTGGAAGCCAGTGGAAGAACGGAGGAGCGGGGTGACGTGAGAGAACTTGGGAAGGTTGAACACCAGACGGGCTGCGGCGTTCTGGATGAGTTGAAGGGGTTTAATGGCACAGGCAGGGAGCCCAGCCAACAGCGAGTTGCAGTAATCCAGACGGGAGATGACAAGTGCCTGGATTAGGACCTGCGCCGCTTCCTGTGTGAGGCAGGGTTGTACTCTGCGGATGTTGTAGAGCATGAACCTACAGGAACGGGCCACCGCCTTGATGTTAGTAGAGAACGACAGGGTGTTGTCCAGGATCACGCCAAGGTTCTTGGCTCTGGGAGGAGGACACAATGGAGTTGTCGACCGTGATGGCGAGATCATGGAACGGGCAGTCCTTCCCGGGAGGAAGAGCAGCTCCGTCTTGCCGAGTTCAGCTTGAGGTGGTGATCCGTCATCCACACTGATATGTCTGCCAGACATGCAGAGATGCGATTCGCCACCTGGTCATCAGAAGGGAAAGGAGAAGATTAATTGTGTGTCGTCTGCATAGCAATGATAAGAGAGACCATGTGAGGTTATGACAGAGCCAAGTGACTTGGTGTATAGCGAGAATAGGAGAGGGCCAAGAACAGAGCCCTGGGGGACACCAGTGGTGAGAGCGCGTGGTGAGGAGACAGATTCTCGCCACGCCACCTGGTAGGAGCGACCTGTCAGGTAGGACGCAATCCAAGCGTGGGCCGCGCCGGAGATGCCCAACTCGGAGAGGGTGGAGAGGAGGATCTGATGGTTCACAGTATCGAAGGCAGCCGATAGATCTAGAAGGATGAGAGCAGAGGAGAGAGAGTTAGCTTTAGCAGTGCGGAGCGCCTCCGTGATACAGAGGAGAGCAGTCTCAGTTGAATGACTAGTCTTGAAACCTGACTGATTTGGATCAAGAAGGTCATTCAGAGAGAGATAGCGGGAGAGCTGGCCAAGGACGGCACGTTCAAGAGTTTTGGAGAGAAAAGAAAGAAGGGATACTGGTCTGTAATTGTTGACATCGGAGGGATCGAGTGTAGGTTTTTCAGAAGGGGTGCAACTCTCGCTCTCTTGAAGACGGAAGGGACGTAGCCAACGGTCAGGGATGAGTTGATGAGCGAGGTGAGGTAAGGGAGAAGGTCTCCGGAAATGGTCTGGAGAAGAGAGGAGGGGATAGGGTCAAGCGGGCAGGTTGTTGGGCGGCCGGCCGTCACAAGACGCAGATTTCATCTGGAGAGAGGGGAGAAGAGGTCAGAGCACAGGGTAGGGCAGTGTGAGCAGAACCAGCGGTGTCGTTTGACTTAGCAAACGAGGATCGGATGTCGTCGACCTTCTTTTCAAAATGGTTGACGAAGTCATCTGCAGAGAGGGAGGAGGGGGAGGGGCGGAGGATTCAGGAGGGAGGAGAAGGTGGCAAAGAGCTTCCTAGGGTTAGAGGCAGATGCTTGGAATTTAGCGTGGTAGAAAGTGGCTTTAGCAGCAGAGACAGAGGAGGAAAATGTAGAGAGGAGGGAGTGAAAGGATGCCAGGTCCGCAGGGAGGCGAGTTTTCCTCCATTTCCGCTCGGCTGCCCGGAGCCCTGTTCTGTGAGCTCGCAATGAGTCATCGAGCCACGGAGCGGGAGGGGAGGACCGAGCCGGCCTGGAGGATAGGGGACATAGAGAGTCAAGGGATGCAGAGAGGGAGGAGAGGAGGGTTGAGGAGGCAGAATCAGGAGATAGGTGGGAGAAGGTTTGAGCGGAGGGAAGAGATGATAGGATGGAAGAGGAGAGAGTAGCGGGGGAGAGAGAGCGAAGGTTGGGACGGCGCGATACCATCCGAGTAGGGGCAGGGTGGGAGGTGTTGGATGAGAGCGAGAGGGAAAAGGATACAAGGCAGTGGTCGGAGACTTGGAGGGAGTTGCAGTGAGGTTAGTGGAAGAACAGCATCTAGTAAAGATGAGGTCGAGCGTATTGCCTGCCTTGTGAGTAGGGGGGAAGGTGAGAGGGTGAGGTCAAAAGAGGAGAGGAGTGGAAAGAAGGAGGCAGAGAGGAAAGAGTCAAAGGTAGACGTGGGGAGGTTAAAGTCGCCCAGAACTGTGAGAGGTGAGCCGTCCTCAGGAAGGAGCTTATCAAGGCATCAAGCTCATTGATGAACTCTCCGAGGAACCTGGAGGGCGATAAATGATAAGGATGTTAAGCTTGAAAGGGCTAGTAACTGTGACAGCATGGAATTCAAAGGAGGCGATAGACAGATGGGTAAGGGAGAAAGAGAGAATGACCACTTGGGAGAGATGAGGATCCCGGTGCCACCACCCCGCTGACCAGACGCTCTCGGGGTGTGCGAGAACACGTGGGCGGACGAAGAGAGAGCAGTAGGAGTAGCAGTGTTGTCTGTGGTGATCCATGTTTCCGTCAGTGCCAAGAAGTCGAGGGACTGGAGGGAGGCATAGGCTGAGATGAACTCTGCCTTGTTGACCGCAGATTGGCAGTTCCAGAGGCTACCGGAGACCTGGAACTCCACGTGGGTCGTGCGCGCTGGGACCACCAGAGTAGGGTGGCGCGGCCACGCGGTGTGGAGCGTTTGTATGGTCTGTGCAGAGGAGAGAACAGGGATAAACAGACACATAGTTGACAGGCTACAGAAGAGGCTACGCTAATGCAAAGGAGATTGGAATGACAAGTGGACTAAACGTCTCGAATGTTCAGAAAGTTAAGCTACATAGCAAGAATCTTATTGACTAAAATGATTAAAATGATACAGTACTGCTGAAGTAGGCCAGCTGGCAGTGGGTGCGTTGTTGACACTACACTAATCAAGTCGTTCCGTTGAGTGTAATAGTTTCTGCAGTGTTGCTATTCGGGGCTAGCAGGCTAGCTAGCAGTGTTGTTTACGTTACGTTGCGTTAAAGAACGACAATAGATGGCTAGCGAACCTAGAAAATCGCTCTAGACTACACAATTATCTTTGATACAAAGACGGCTATGTAGCTAGCTAAGTAGCTAGCTACGATCAAACAAATCAAACCGTTGTACTGTAATGAAATGAAGTGAAAAAGTGATACAACCTGTGAATGCGACCGGGTAGTTGAGTTCTATACAGAAGACGTTGGCTAGCGTTGGCTAGCTGTTGGCTAGCTAGCAGAGTTGGCTAGCTAGCAGAGTCACCTACGTTAAGGACGACAAATAGCTGGCTAGCTAACCTCGGTAAATTAAGATAATCACTCTAAGACTACACACTCTAAACCTAAACAACACAATTATCTTGGATACGATGATACGAAGACAGCAAAGACAGCTATGTAGGTAGCTGACACTAAACTAATCAAGTCGTTCAGTTGAGTGTAATAGTAATAGTTTCTCAGTGCAGCTAATCAGTGGACGTTAGCTAGCTGGCTAGTGAAGACTACGTTAGGACGGCGAAATACGATAATTACGCAATTATCTTTGATACAAAGACGGCTATGTAGCTAGCTGAGAAGAAATTGCTAAGATAAGACAAATCAAACCGTTGTGATATAATGAAATATAATGAAAAAGTTATACTACCCGTTGGAGCGACGTGCAGATGCGACCACTCGCTCCAACCCGTTTTAATGGTGAGTGAGAACGCCTTTATTCACACATTAGTATAAATAGCGTGATCTTTATCCAACCCGTTTTAATGGTGAGTGAGAACGCCTTTATTCACACATTAGTATAAATAACGTGATCTTTATCCAACCCGTTTTAATGGTGAGTGAACGCCTTTATTCACACATTAGTATAAATAACGTGATCTTTATCCAACCCGTTTTAATGGTGAGAACGCCTTTATTCACACATTAGTATAAATAACGTGATCTTTATCCAACCCGTTTTAATGGCGAGTGAGAACGCCTTTATTCACACATTAGTATAAATAGCGTGATCTTTATCCAACCCGTTTTAATGGCGAGTGAGAACGCCTTTATTCACACATTAGTATAAATAACGTGATCTTTATCCAACCCGTTTTAATGGTGAGTGAGAACGCCTTTATTCACACATTAGTATAAATAACGTGATCTTTATCCAACCCGTTTTAATGGCGAGTGAGAACGCCTTTATTCACACAGTATAAATAGCGTGATCTTTATCCAACCCGTTTTAATGGTGAGTGAGAACGCCTTTATTCACACATTAGTATAAATAACGTGATCTTTATCCAACCCATTTTAATGGTGAGTGAGAACGCCTTTATTCACACAGTATAAATAGCGTGATCTTTATCCAACCCGTTTTAATGGTGAGTGAGAACGCCTTTATTCACACATTAGTATAAATAACGTGATCTTTATCCAACCCGTTTTAATGGTGAGTGAGAACGCCTTTATTCACACGTTAGTATAAATAACGTGATCTTTATCCAACCCGTTTTAATGGTGAGTGAGAACGCCTTTATTCACACATTAGTATAAATAGCGTGATCTTTATCCAACCCGTTTTAATGGTGAGTGAGAACGCCTTTATTCACACATTAGTATAAATAACGTGATCTTTATCCAACCCGTTTTAATGGTGAGTGAGAACGCCTTTATTCACACATTAGTATAAATAACGTGATCTTTATCCAACCCGTTTTTTAACCAGTCAATAAGTATTACTCACTGGCAGTTAACAAAAAAATAAAAAATAAATAATTTATCTTAAAACACAGGATATGAAGTAGTGAAAAGACATTCACATTCAAATCATTTATTTAATTTAAATCATATTTACAAACAGCGGTAGGTTCTAAAATATAATTGTTATCTACTGTACATTGCATTGTGGTCTGCAAATCTTTTACAGGAGTGAGTTATGAAACAACTGCTGTAAAATAACGTTGGTTTAAAACAAATTTAAAATATAAATAAATCATTGATCACAATTGTAAGGGACTGAAGGAGAAAACGGAGGTCAGAGAAATCCCTTTTAACATCGTGGCCCCTTTTTTTTCTTCCCCCAGACAAGACAGGAAGTCACATGACATTTCTAGATGACATTTCCCCTTTGTATCCATGGAGACGCTTCTTCTATATTAGGACGCCTCTTAATAAATAAAAAAACACACTGGAGTGAACTCAACTCAGCCCGGCAGAAACACTTCAAAACATACTGTACACGACTCTACATGGATCTCAGCACCTCCCAAACGGCACACTATCCCCTACATAGTGAACTACTTTTTAACCCGGGTAAGTGCACCAATATAGAGAATAGGGGCCAAATCTTGCGTGCCCTACTGACCTAGTAGATTACCATCTCACAAGAAACAAGACTGTACATCTACTGCACACCAACTCTCATATGATTAAATGTGCTTCCCATAACACAACACCTCTTTCATATATATATATATTGTATTGTATTGACATGGTTTTGGTGTAAAAGACAAGCCCTACTTACATTGATTTCAAAGCAGAATAGCTGAACCATAATCATTGGGAAAAAAGTGAGTAATTTGGAAATAAAGATTCATTTTGATGTGAAGATACCAGGTATGGAGTGGATTTGGCCTGTCAGCCCACCAGAACTTGGTACCAGGTATGGTGTGGATTTGGCCCGTAAGCCCACCAGAACTTGGTAGCAGGTTAGGTGTGGATTTGGCCCGTAAGCCCACCAGAACTTGGTAGCAGGTTAGGTGTGGATTTGGCCCGTAAACCCACCAGAACTTGGTACCAGGTATGGTGTGGATTTGGCCCGTAAACCCACCAGAACTTGGTACCAGGTATGGTGTGGATTTGGCCCGTAAGCCCACCAGATCTTGGCGGTAGCAGTACTGGGTTAAAGGTCTTTATATTTCAGGGGATTTCTGCAATGCTTTTTTGCCATGATACACTATATATACACACACACACACACAAAAAGCATGTGGACACCCCTTTAAATTAGTGGATTTCAGCCACACCCGTTGTTGACAGGTGTATAAAATCAAACACACAGCCATGCAATCTCCATAGACAAACATTGGCAGTGGAATGGCCTTCATGAAGAACTCAGTGACTTTCAACGTGACACCGTCTGGGTGCCACCTTTCCTACAAGTCAGTTTGTAATTTCTGCCCCCCAGGTCAACTGTAAGTGCTGTTATTGTGAAGTGGAAACGTCTAGGAGCAACAACGGCTCAGCCGCGAAGTGGTAGGCCACATAAGTTCACAGAACGGGACAGCCGATTGCTGAACCGCGTTGTGCATAAAAATAGTCTTTCCTCGGTAGCAACACTCACTACCGAGTTCCAAACTGCCTCTGGAAGCAACGTCAGCACAATAACTGTTCGTCGGGAGCTTCATGAAATGGGTTTCCATGGCAGAGCAGCCGCACACAAGCCTAAAGATCACCATGCGCAATACCAAGCCTCAGCTGGAGTGGTGTAAAGCTCACGGCCATCGGGCTCTGGAGCAGTGGAAACACATTCTCTGGAGTGGTGAATCACACTTCACCATCTGGCAGTCCGACGGACGAATCTGGGTTTGGCGGATGCCAGGAGAACTACCTGCCCCAATGCATAGTGCCAACTGTAAAGTTTGGTGGATGAGGAATAACGATCTGGGGCTGTTTTTCATGGTTTGGGCCCCTTAGTTCCAGTGAAGGGAAATCTTAACACTACAACAGACAATGACATTCTAGACGATTCAGTGTTTCCAAATTTGTGGCAACAGTTTGGGGAGGGTGCTTTCCTGTTTCAGCATGACAATGCCCCCATGCACAAAGCGAGGTCCATACAGAAATGGTTTGTCGAGATCGGTGTGGAAGAACTTGACTGACCTGCACAGAGCCCTGACCTCAACCCCATCGAACACCTTTGGGATGAATTGGAGCGCCTAATCGCCCAACATCAGTACCCGACCTCACTAATGCTCTTGTGGCTGAATGGAAGCAAGTCCCCTCAGCAATGTTCCAACATCTAGTGGAAAGCCTTCCTAGAAGAGAGGAGGCTGTTATAGCAGCAATGTTCCAACATCTAGTGGAAAGCCTTCCCAGAAGAGTGGAGGCTGTTATAGCTGCAATGTTCCAACATCTAGTGGAAAGCCTTCCCAGAAGAGTGGAGGCTGTTATAGCAGCAATGTTCCAACATCTAGTGGAAAGCCTTCCCAGAAGAGAGGAGGCTGTTATAGCAGCAATGTTCCAACATCTAGTGGAAAGCCTTCCCAGAAGAGTGGAGGCTGTTATAGCAGCAATGTTCCAACATCTAGTGGAAAGCCTTCCCAGATGAGAGGAGGCTGTTATAGCAGCAATGTTCCAACATCTAGTGGAAAGCCTTCCTAGAAGAGAGGAGGCTGTTATAGCAGCAATGTTCCAACATCTAGTGGAAAGCCTTCCCAGAAGAGAGGAGGCTGTTATAGCAGCAATGTTCCAACATCTAGTGGAAAGCCTTCCCAGAAGAGTGGACGCTGTTATAGCAGCAATGTTCCAACATCTAGTGGAAAGCCTTCCTAGAAGAGAGGAGGCTGTTATAGCAGCAATGTTCCAACATCTAGTGGAAAGCCTTCCTAGAAGAGTGGAGGCTGTTATAGCAGCAATGTTCCAACATCTAGTGGAAAGCCTTCCCAGAAGAGTGGAGGCTGTTATAGCAGAAAAGGGGAGGGACAAACTCCATTTTAATGCCCATGATTTTGGAATGAGATGTTCGAGAGCAGGTGTCCACATACTGTTGGTAGTGTAATGTAAATTGTAAACAAATACAATACAAATTAGCCATCAGTATCTGAAACAACTGACAGATTTGCCTTGTTATGGGATTTAGGACAAGGCAAGCTGCGTGGAGGTTTAAAACCTTGTGTTGTGTGGTTAAAAACTTTTGGCTTTTGGTGCTATTGGCCCAAACAGATTTTTAACCTCGTCAGCCCAGGGATTCGATCCAGCAACCTTCCGGTTACTGGCC
>NW_025745823.1:230092-255092 GCF_021184085.1 Oncorhynchus gorbuscha
CTGTCATGGCTCAGGCATTAATATGACAGCCAGATGAACAGGGGGGTATCCATTAATACTCTGTCATGGCTCAGGGCATTAATATGACAGCCAGATGAACAGGGGGGGGGTATCCATTAATACTCTGTCATGGCTCAGGGCATTAATATGACAGCCAGATGAACAGGGGGTATCCATTAATACTCTGTCATGGCTCAGGGCATTAATAGGGCCTTTGCTTGAGCTTGTAACTGGGAAGGTTAGAGACCTCAGCAACCCGACAATGTGTGTAAACAGCGGAGGTGAACTTTGGATATACAGTTGAAGTCAGAAGACACTTAGGTTGGAGTCATTAAACCTCGTTTTTAAACCACTCCACAAGTTTCTTGTTAACAAACTATAGTTTTGGCAAGTCGGTTAGGACATCTACTTCACTGTATCACAATTCCAGTGGGTCAGCAGTTTACATACACGAAGTTGACCTTGCCTTTAAACAGCTTGGAAAATTCCAGAAAATTATGTCATAGCTTTAGAAGCTTCTGATAGGCTAATTGACACAATTTGAGTCAATTGGAGGTGTACCTGTGGATGTATTCCAAGGCCTACCTTCAAACTCACTGCCTCTGCTTAACATCATGGGAAAATCAATAGAAATCAGCCAAGACCTCAAGACATTTTTTTTTTTAGATCTCCACAAGTCTGGTTCATCCTTGGGAGAAATTTCCAGACGCCTGAAGGTACCACGTTCATCTGTACAAACAACAGTACACAAGTATAAACACCATGGGACCACGCAGCCGTCATACCGCTCAGGAAGGAGACGCTTTCTGTCTCCTAGAGATGAACGTACTTTGTTTGAAAAGTACAAATCAATCCCAGAACAACAGTAAAGGACCTTGTGAAGATGCTGGAGGAAACAGGTACAAAAGTATCTATATCCACAGTAAAACAAGTCCTATATCGACATAACCTGAAAGGCCGCTCAGCAAGGAAGAAGCCACTGCTCCAATCTGCCATAGAAAAAGCCAGACTACGGTTTGCAACTGCACATGGGGACAAAGATTTTAATTTTTGGAGAAATATCCTCTGGTCTGATGAAACAAAAATACAACTGTTTGGCCATAACAACCATCATTATGTTTGGAGGAAAAAGGGGGAGGCTTGCAAGCCGAGGAACACCATCCCAACCGTGAAGCACGGGGGTGGCAGCATCATGTTGTGGGGGTGCTTTGCTGCAGGAGGGACTGGTGCACTTCACAAAATAGATGGCATCATGAGGGACGGAAAATGATGTGGATATATTGAAGCAACATCTATCATATATCAGTCAGGAAGTTAAAGCTTGGTCACAAATGGGTCTTCCAAATGGACAATGACCCCAAGCATACTTCCAAAGTTGGTGGCAAAATGGCTTTAAGGACAACAAAGTCAAGGTGTTGGAGTGGCCACCACAAAGCCCTGACCTCAATCCCATAGAAAATGTGTGAGCAGAACTGAAAAAACATGTGCAAGCAAGGTCTACAAACCTGACTCAGTTACACCTGCTCTGTCAGGAGGAATGGGCCAAAATTCACCCAATTTATTTTGGGAAGCTTGTGGAAGGCTACCCGAAACGCTTGACCCAAGTTAAACAATTTAAAGGCAATGCTAACGAATACTAATTGAGTGTATGTAAACTTCTGACCCACTGGGAATGTGATGAAAGAAATAAAAGCTGAAATAAATCAGCTTTCTTAAAATAAAGTGGTGATCCTAACTGACCTAAAACAGGACATTTTTACTTGGGATTAAAATGTCAGGGATTATGAAAAACGGAGTTTAAATGCATTTGTCTAAGGTGTATGCAAACTTCCGACTTGAACTGTATCTCTGTGACCATCCTGGGTTCCAGCCCACATAGCCTGGGTTCCAGCCCACATAGCCTGGGTTCCAGCCCATATAGCCTGGGTTCCAGCCCATATAGCCTGGGTTCCAGCCCACATAGCCTGGGTTCCAGCCCATATAGCCTGGGTGCCAGCCCACATAGCCTGGGTTCCAGCCCACATAGCCTGGGTTCCAGCCCATATAGCCTGGGTTCCAGCCCATATAGCCTGGGTTCCAGCCCATATAGCCTGGGTGCTACAAGACTGTAAACCCGCTGACCTAAAGCCTAAGCATTTGTTCAGGTTTGCTAACACAAGTTTTTGATTAAATCTCAGATATTCACCTGTAACCTTTTCAGCACAGAGCTCCTTGGCTTTCTCCCTCACCATCTTGGGGATGAGTACATCAGTCTCCACATGCCTCAGGAAGGGCTCCTCTGAAACACAACCCAAAACACACACACACACACACACACACACACACACACACACACACACACACACACACACACACACACACACACACACACACACACACACACACACACACACACACGTCATAGCTACCCTGCTGTACCAGGACTAGTATATCCATCAAACTAACTAGCTAAACAGCTAGTTAACATCATCAAGCTCACCCAGTCGTTTCTGAGGACGTAAACAATGAACGTCGAAGATTAAAAGTATAATTAGCTAAAACAGTTGTATGTCAGAAAACATTTTAAAAGAGGTCTACGTAGATAACTCTCTAAATATCCCAAATGACAGCTACGTGACTTGTAGATGAATAAAACTCAAGTTATAAATTAAAGTTTAATTGGCTACGACACTTGCACCGTTAAAGCTCCCAATCCACCGCTTTACCGACGACGTTTCGGTTCGACGAAGATCCGTGTCGGGATGGAAACGTTTTGTCGGTGAATTGGGAGCTTTGACAGTGTGCTGCGGGGCCTTCTTGTTGTTCACTAGACGTTGTTAGTCCAGAACCTAACGTTATGTTTTTAAAGATGTGCGTATGACCACACACTTTTCTACCGATGCCGTAAAAGCGACATAGGAAAACGATACTCAACATATTGTCTATACAATACCTGCTTTGGTTGCTTCCATAATTATCAGCAGTGTTGCTGAATCAAAACATTACAAAACAGACGCAAAGTGACCCTCTTCTTTACCACGTTTACTTCCGGGTGCGTCACTCAACTGTGGAACGAACTACAACCCCCACAATTCGCCACGACTCTAAACTACAAAGGGCTTGTTTGGAAGCGTGTACAATTTAAAAAAACGTGTATTAAATTGTCCATCACGCATTAACTGTCAAGTTAAATAATGGTTCAATTATCATCTTTAAATGAGACTGGATCTACCAAGTGAATAAGTTGATGTATTGTCTTCAACAACAAATGAAGAGTTGACAGTGGCAGCTCACCTCATATCCAACAGGCTTTCATCCTCCAGTACTCGGTATAAGATAGAAATAACAACATTCACCGTGAAGTACCTCAGCTTTGACCACAGCTGCATTCAAGGTGGTGCTGGAGTGTCTTCTTCACAGCCGCTGTGCCACATGCTGGATGCTGACCACAGTCACACCTGTGAAGTGGAGGCCCATTGTAGACTCGAGACTGGCAGTCTGGAAGTCATGTGAGGCCCACAGGTGTTTGTGTATCGGTGTCTGGTGTATCTACGACAGGTCTGAAATGTAATGGACGTCACACCTGGACCACCACAACAACAACAGAGGCAGAGGGCCCGTCTGTCTGTCAGGCAGTCAGTCTGTCTGTCTGTGTTTTTCCGTCAGTTCTCACACAGTCCTCTCAACATTAAACACCACGTCTCCTTTCAGCCCACTAGAAGAGGAAAGGTGGGGTGGCAGAGAGTTTTTTTTTCTTCTTCCCCCCCTTCTTCCATCAAAAGAAAATAGCAGAGAGAGAAATCACGTGCAGCTGCTTTTTTCTTCTCATGAGACGACCATGAGACAAGGAGCTGGGTGCAAAATGGGACCACAGCAAGTCTGTCACCTCCACTGGTAGATGTGTGTGTGTGTGTGTGTGTGTGTGTGTGTGTGTGTGTGTGTGTGTGTGTGTGTGTGTGTGTGTGTGTGTGTGTGTGTGTGTGTGTGTGTGTGTGTGTGTGTGTGTGTGTGTGTGTGTGTGTGTGTGTGTGTGTGTGTGTGTGTGTGTGTGTGTGTTTGTCTGCAGCATGGTTGTGGAGCAGTACGTTGGTGAGATCATGTATGTGTGCAGGGGCTGTAGGTTCAGATATAAACATCTATCAGACAGATGCTGTAGGTTCAGATATAAACATCTATCAGACAGAGGTTCAGATATAAACATCTATCAGACAGAGGCTGTAGGTTCAGATATAAACATCTATCAGACAGAGGCTGTAGGTTCAGATATAAACATCTATCAGACAGAGGCTGTAGGTTCAGATATAAACATCTATCAGGCTGTAGGTTCAGATATAAACATCTATCAGGCTGTAGGTTCAGATATAAACATCTATCAGACAGGGGCTGTAGGTTCAGATATAAACATCTATCAGACAGAGGCTGTAGGTTCAGATATAAACATCTATCAGACTGTAGGTTCAGATATAAACATCTATCAGACAGAGGCTGTAGGTTCAGATATAAACATCTATCAGGCAGAGGTTCAGATATAAACATCTATCAGACAGAGGCTGTAGGTTCAGATATAAACATCTATCAGACAGAGGTTCAGATATAAACATCTATCAGACAGAGGTTCAGATATAAACATCTATCAGACAGAGGCTGTAGGTTCAGATATAAACATCTATCAGGCTGTAGGTTCAGATATAAACATCTATCAGGCTGTAGGTTCAGATATAAACATCTATCAGGCTGTAGGTTCAGATATAAACATCTATCAGACAGAGGCTGTAGGTTCAGATATAAACATCTATCAGACTGTAGGTTCAGATATAAACATCTATCAGACAGAGGCTGTAGGTTCAGATATAAACATCTATCAGGCTGTAGGTTCAGATATAAACATCTATCAGACAGAGGCTGTAGGTTCAGATATAAACATCTATCAGACAGAGGCTGTAGGTTCAGATATAAACATCTATCAGACAGAGGCTGTAGGTTCAGATATAAACATCTATCAGGCTGTAGGTTCAGATATAAACATCTATCAGGCTGTAGGTTCAGATATAAACATCTATCAGGTAACATCAAATATACAGTGTTGCTGTGACTAGGTTGCACGTCCTTTGATTTTCGCTATTGTACCTTTTTCGCTATTGTACTTTTGTACAATTGTGTCATTGGACAAAAGTCTCACCACCCAATACGTGATTGGGTAAAAAGGAAAGCTCCTATTCTTATGGAGACTTCTCCACGCTCCCAGAAACATTCTCCCGGATGTGATTCCTCTCCCTCTCCCTGATGTGATTCCTCTTCCTCTCCCTGTATAGTTGAGACCATAGTCTAGATGAGACTATATTAGAGCCAACGCACCGTACCGGGACGACCTGGCTTTGACACCTCAGTGGCCTCAACCTGTTGGTGGATCACTCAACTGTGTGTGTGTGTGTGTGCGTGTGTGGCTGCGAATTGCCAAGGACCTCACAATACGATATTATCACCGTACTTAGCTGCTGATACGATATTTATTGCGATTCTGTGGCAAGAACAAGTATGTGACCCCTTTGGATCTGATTTCATCTCAGTCACTAGACAAACACAGTCTGCTTTAACTGATAACACACAAACAATTATACGTTTTCATGTCTTTATTGAACACACCGTGTAAACATTCAAGGTGCAGGATGGGAAAAATATGTGAACCCTTGGATTTAATAACTGGTTGACCCTCCTTTGGCAGCAATGACCTCAACCAAATGTTTTCTGTCGTTGTGGATCAGACCTGCACAACGGCCAGGAGGAATTTTGGACCTTTCCTCTTTACAAAACTGTTTCAGTTAAAGCAATATTCTTGGGATGTCTGGTGTGAACTGCTCTCTTGAGGTCATGCCACAGCATCTCAATGGGGTTGAGGTCAGGACTCTGACTGGGCCACTCCAGAAGGTCAGGACTCTGACTGGGCCACTCCAGAAGGTCAGGACTCTGACTGGGCCACTCCAGAAGGTCAGGACTCTGACTGGGCCACTCCAGAAGGTCAGGACTCTGACTGGACCACTCCAGAAGGTCAGGACTCTGACTGGGCCACTCCAGAAGGTCAGGACTCTGACTGGGCCACTCCAGAAGGTCAGGACTCTGACTGAGCCACTCCAGAAGGTCAGGACTCTGACTGAGCCACTCCAGAAGGGCAGGACTCTGACTGAGCCACTCCAGAAGGTCAGGACTCTAACTGGGCCACTCCAGAAGGTCAGGACTCTGACTGGGCCACTCCAGAAGGTCAGGACTCTGACTGAGCCACTCCAGAAGGTCAGGGCTCTGACTGGACCACTCCAGAAGGTCAGGACTCTGACTGGACCACTCCAGAAGGTCAGGACTCTGACTGGGCCACTCCAGAAGGTCAGGACTCTGACTGGGCCACTCCAGAAGGTCAGGACTCTGACTGGGCCACTCCAGAAGGTCAGGACTCTGACTGGGCCACTCCAGAAGGTCAGGACTCTGACTGGGCCACTCCAGAAGGTCAGGACTCTGACTGGGCCACTCCAGAAGGTGTATTTTCTTCTGTTGAAGCCATTCTGTTGTTGATTTACTTCTGTGTTTTGGGTCGTTGTCCTGTTGCATCATCCAACTTCTGTTGTGTTTCAATTGGCGGACAGATAGCCTTACATTTTCCTGCAAAATGTCTTGATAAACTTGGGAATTCATTTTTCCGTCAATGATACCAAGCAGTCCAGGCCCTGAGGCAGCAGCCCCAAACCACGATGCTCCTTCCAGCATACTGTATAGCTGGGATGAGGTTTCTCTCCACACATAGTGTTGTGTTCCTTCCTTCCAAACAACTCACCTTTAGTTTCATCTGTCCACAGAACATTTTACCGGTAGCGCTGTGGAACATCCAGGTGCTCTTTTGCGAACTACAGTGGCTTCTTCCGTGGTGTCCTCCCATGAACACCATTCTTGTTTAGTGTTTTACGTATCGATGACTCGTCAACAGAGATGTTAGCATGTTCCAGAAATGTCTGTAAGTCTTTAGCTGATACTCTGGGATCCTTCATTGAGCATTCAGCGCTGTGCGCTTGCAGTCATCTTTGCAGGACGGCCACTCCTAGGGAGAGTAGCAACAGTGCTGAACTTTCTCCATTTATAAACGATTTGTCTTTACCGTGGACTGATGAACATCAAGGCTTTTAGAGATACTTTTGTAACCCTTTCCAGCTTTATGCAAGTCAACCATTCTTATTAATCTTAGGTCTTCTGACATCTCTTTTGTTCAAGACACGATTCACATCAGGCTTCTTATCGCAAACTCACATTTTGTGGGTATTTTTATTAGGGCAAGGCAGCTCTAACCAACATCTCCAATCTCGTCTCATTGATTGGACTCCGGGTTTGCTGATTCCTGACACCAATTAGCTTTTGGAGAAGTCATTAGCCTAGGGGGTTCATATACTTTTTTTATAACCTACACTGTCAAATCAAATCAAATGTATTTATATAGCCCTTCGTACATCAGCTGATAACTCAAAGTGCTGTACTGTGAATGTTTAAATGACGTATTCAATATAGACAATTAAACATACAATAATGTGTGTGTTATTAGTTTAATAAGCAGACTGTGATTGTCTGTTGTTGTGACTTATAATATAATATAATAATAATAATATATGCCATTTAGCAGACGCTTTTATCCAAAGCGACTTACAGTCATGTGTGCATACATTCTACGTATGGGTGGTCCCGGGGATCGAACCCACTACCCTGGCGTTACAAGCGCCATGCTCTACCAACTGAGCTACAGAAGGACCTTAGAGGAAGATCAGATCAAATGTGTTCGATGCAGAAATCCAGGTGATTCCAAAGGGTTCACATACTGTTTCCTGCCACTGCATCACGATTCATGCGTGATTCTATATGTATTGGCATTTGATGTCGCAGTTCAATGTTCCAAACATATTGCTCACCATATGTCTGCTGCAGAGAGACTAGAGAGCAAAGAGAAAAGTAGTTTTGATCAGTCATGGAATTAAGTGCTGAAAACATGGCTCACCCGACCCTCCCTCCCTTCCCCTCCCCTCCCATGGCCAGACCTGAGCCTCCCCTCCCCATCCCATGGCAAGACCTGAGCCTCCCTCTCCTCCCCTCCCATCCCATCCCCTCTCTTCCCATGGCAAGACCTGAGCCTCCCCTCTCCTCCCCTCCCATCCCATCCCCTCTCTTCCCATGGCAAGACCTGAGCCTCCCCTCCCCATCCCATGGGCAGTCCTGACCTGGCATTAGCCTGCCCTTGTCTTTAGCAGGCTGACAACAGACTCATCCTTCACAGGTTTGTAATCAAGAAGTGAACCCCCCCCTCCCTCGCTGGCTAACTCTTCCGGCTGATTACGCGTAATGTAATTTTAATTAAAAACTGCGGTGTCAAAGGGTTTAGTGGGCTTGAGAAATGGGCCCAGATTGCAGCCCGTGGTAATCCCCCTCACTTGGTTTCGATGGAAATGCATCCTGACACCAACCCGTGTGACCTGGACGACCTACGACAACATGAACAAAAGGCAGTCTACTGTACAGGGCCGAGGGCACGGTCAGAATGATAGGATAGTCACCTTCTCCCCTCCCATCCCATCCCCTCTGAGAAGGTGCTTTCCTATTCTTACTGTCACTGGCAATTATAATGAATTCATAGGATATTATTCATATAGCAGGAGAATAGGAGGAACACAGAAGGTGTGGAGTGTCAGGGGAGGGGTGAAGGGGTGAAGGGGTGAAGGGGTGGAGGGGTGATGGGGTGAAGGGGTGATGGGGTGGAGGGGTGGAGGGGTGAAGGGGTGAAGGGGTGAAGGGGTGAAGGGGTGATGGGGTGAAGGGGTGGAGGGGTGAAGGGGTGGAGGGGTGATGGGGTGGAGGGGTGAAGGGGTGAAGGGGTGGAGGGGTGGAGGGGTGAAGGGGTGAAGGGGTGATGGGGTGGAGGGGTGAAGGGGTGGAGGGGTGATGGGGTGAAGGGGTGATGGGGTGAAGGGGTGATGGGGTGAAGGGGTGGAGGGGTGATGGGGTGAAGGGGTGATGGGGTGAAGGGGTGATGGGGTGAAGGGGTGGAGGGGTGAAGGGGTGGAGGGGTGATGGGGTGGAGGGGTGAAGGGGTGAAGGGGTGGAGGGGTGGAGGGGTGAAGGGGTGGAGGGGTGAAGGGGTGGAGGGGTGAAGGGGTGAAGGGGTGGAGGGTGAAGGGGTGGAGGGGTGATGGGGTGAAGGGGTGATGGGGTGAAGGGGTGATGGGGTGAAGGGGTGGAGGGGTGAAGGGGTGAAGGGGTGGAGGCGTGAAGGGGTGGAGGGGTGATGGGGTGAAGGGGTGATGGGGTGAAGGGGTGGAGGGGTGAAGGGGTGGAGGGGTGAAGGGGTGGAGGGGTGATGGGGTGAAGGGGTGATGGGGTGAAGGGGTGGAGGGGTGAAGGGGTGAAGGGGTGGAGGGGTGAAGGGGTGGAGGGGTGAAGGGGTGGAGGGGTGAAGGGGTGAAGGGGTGGAGGGGTGGAGGGGTGAAGGGGTGAAGGGGTGAAGGGGTGAAACCTAAAAAGGGTAGTGTGCTCTCTCCTAACTGACTTTTTAAAGCCACATTCCTGAATTTATGTCCCAGCCTAAACAGAATCCCCGCTGCTTGGTTTTAGCATCAAGTTATTTATCAAAGGTATATCGAACATGCATTAACACTTTGGAGAAAAACCTTTAAATTGTCTCTTTGGAAAGAAGAAATAAAAAAATAAAAAGCCCAATCCGTGGTATAGAATCAACAGTTGAGGTCCTCTGGTAGTCGGTAATCCCTCTTCACCTGGACACCGTTGGCTTCTCTTCTCTCCGTCGACCCTGAAACCGATCCCCCGCTGCCCCCCTGCGCCCAGACTAAACCTCCTCTCTAAAAGCCCATCTCAAACCCATCTGCCGGGACATTACTGAGATCCTCCTCACTCACAGCCTGGAAGAATGGCCAAGTGGGGAGGGGGGAGGGGGGGGGGATGGGTCCATGGTGGGTGAGGGGGGCTTTGGAGAGGCTCTGACTGACTGGCATAAAACAGACAGGACACCTTATGAGCATCCTGTCCTTCTGGACATGTCACTATGTTTTTAAATATATATTTTTCACCTTTATTTAACTAAACAAGTCAGTTAAGAACAAATTCTTATTTTCAATGACGGTCTAGGAACAGTGGGTTAACTGCCAGTTCAGGGGCAGAACGACAGATTTGTACCTTGTCAGCTCGGGGGTTTGAACTTGCAACCTTCCAGTTACTAGTCCAACACTCTAACCACTAGGCTACCCTGCCGCCCCAATCTGTAGGACTAGATCCGTCCAATGAAAATGTTGGTCTTCGGTGAAGGTAGGTGGGTAGATACTAGATCGGCTAATACTTGGCTTTGTAAGGTTTTAGGGGCGCAAGGACGCAGTGACCTTTTAACACTCTCTGACAGGGGCCTTGTGTTCCTGCCCAGCCGTCATTGGACAGTTGGCCTGGGCAGTGGTGTGTGGACAGACAGTAGGACCACAGTTGGCCTGGGCAGTGATGCGTGGACAGACAGTAGGACCACAGTTGGCCTGGGCAGTGATGCGTGGTCTAATAGGGTTTAACTTTTCTAACCTCCCTTCTGCCAGAGCCAGGGAGACCTGCTGCTCCTTATATTGACCTGGTGTGTGTGTGTGTGTGTGTGTGTGTGTGTGTGTGTGTGTGTGTGTGTGTGTGTGTGTGTGTGTGTGTGTGTGTGTGTGTGTGTGTGTGTGTGTGTGTGTGTGTGTGTGTGTGTGTGTGTGTGTGTGTGTGTGTGTGTGTGTGTGTGTGTGTGTGTGTGTGTGTGTATATGTGTGTGTGTGTGTGTGTTTGTGTGGGGGGGGCCTGGTGGAGACATGCTGCTCCTTATATTGGCCTGGTGGGTCATATCAGATGCTCAGAGCTCCAGCCTCCTGCTATCTCCTATAGTCGCCTGCTATCTCCAACAGCCTCCTGCTACCTCTTCCAAAATCCTGCGAATTCCTCCTGTAATATCTTCCTGGTATCTCCTTGTGCAATTTCCTCCTGCCTCTTGCTATCTCCTCCTGCAATATCCTCCTGGTATATCCTCCTGCCTCCTGCTACTCATCCTGCCTCCTGCTGACTCCTTCTGCTATCAACTCAGCCTTCTACAATATCCTCCAGCCTCCTGCTATCTCCTCCTGCAAGTCCTCCTGCCCCTGCTATCTCATCTAGCCTCCTACTGTCTCCTCCAGCCTCCTGCTATCTCCTCCTGCAAGTCCTCCTGCCCCTGCTATCTCATCTAGCCTCCTACTGTCTCCTCCAGCTTCCTGCTATCTCATCTAGCCTCCTACTGTCTCCTCCAGCCTCCTGCTATCTCCTCCTGCAAGTCATCCTGCCCCTGCTATCTCATCTAGCCTCCTACTGTCTCCTCTAGCTTCCTGCTATCTCCTCCAGCCTCCTACTGTCTCCTCCAGCCTCCTGCTATCTCCTCCTGCAAGTCATCCTGCCCCTGCTATCTCATCTAGCCTCCTACTGTCTCCTCCAGCCTCCTGCTATCTCCTCCTGCAAGTCATCCTGCCCCTGCTATCTCCTCTAGCCTTCTACTGTCTCCTCTAGCTTCCTGCTATCTCCTCTAGCCTCCTACTGTCTCCTCCAGCCTCCTGCTATCTCCTCCTGCAAGTCATCCTGCCCCTGCTATCTCCTCTAGCCTCCTACTGTCTCCTCTAGCTTCCTGCTATCTCCTCTAGCCTCCTACTGTCTCCTCCAGCCTCCTGCTATCTCCTCCTGCAAGTTATCCTGCCCCTGCTATCTCCTCTAGCCTCCTACTGTCTCCTCTAGCTTCCTGCTATCTCCTCTAGCCTCCTACTGTCTCCTCTAGCTTCCTGCTATCTCATCTAGCCTCCTACTGTCTCCTCCAGCCTCCTGCTATCTCCTCTAGCCTCCTACTGTCTCCTCTAGCTTCCTGCTATCTCCTCTAGCCTCCTACTGTCTCCTCTAGCTTCCTGCTATCTCCTCTAGCCTCCTACTGTCTCCTCTAGCTTCCTGCTATCTCATCTAGCCTCCTACTGTCTCCTCCAGCCTCCTGCTATCTCCTCTAGCCTCCTACTGTCTCCTCTAGCTTCCTGCTATCTCATCTAGCCTCCTACTGTCTCCTCCAGCCTCCTGCTATCTCCTCTAGCCTCCTGCTGTCTCCTCTAGCTTCCTGCTATCTCATCTAGCCTCCTACTGTCTCCTCCAGCCTCCTGCTATCTCCTCTAGCCTCCTACTGTCTCCTCCAGCCTCCTGCTATCTCCTCCTGCAAGTCATCCTGCCCCTGCTATCTCCTCTAGCCTCCTACTGTCTCCTCTAGCTTCCTGCTATCTCCTCCTGCAAGTCCTCCTGCCCCTGCTATCTCATCTAGCCTCCTACTGTCTCCTCCAGCCTCCTGCTATCTCCTCCTGCAAGTCATCCTGCCCCTGCTATCTCCTCTAGCCTCCTACTGTCTCCTCTAGCTTCCTGCTATCTCCTCTAGCCTCCTACTGTCTCCTCTAGCTTCCTACTGTCTCCTCTAGCTTCCTACTGTCTCCTCTAGCTTCCTGCTATCTCCTCTAGCCTCCTACTGTCTCCTCTAGCTTCCTGCTATCTCCTCTAGCCTCCTACTGTCTCCTCTAGCCTCCTACTGTCTCCTCTAGCTTCCTACTGTCTCCTCTAGCTTCCTACTGTCTCCTCTAGCCTCCTACTGTCTCCTCTAGCTTCCTGCTATCTCCTCTAGCCTCCTACTGTCTCCTCTAGCCTCCTACTGTCTCCTCTAGCCTCCTACTGTCTCCTCTAGCCTCCTACTGTCTCCTCTAGCTTCCTGCTATCTCCTCTAGCCTCCTACTGTCTCCTCTAGCCTCCTACTGTCTCCTCTAGCTTCCTGCTATCTCCTCTAGCCTCCTACTGTCTCCTCTAGCCTCCTACTGTCTCCTCTAGCTTCCTGATATCTCATCTAGCCTCCTACTGTCTCCTCTAGCTTCCTGCTATCTCCTCTAGCCTCCTACTATCTCCTCTAGCCTCCTACTGTCTCCTCTAGCTTCCTGCTATCTCCTCTAGCTTCCTACTGTCTCCTCTAGCTTCCTGCTATCTCCTCTAGCCTCCCACTGTCTCCTCTAGCTTCCTGCTGTCTCCTCTAGCTTCCTGCTATCTCCTCTAGCTTCCTGCTGTCTCCTCTAGCTTCCTGCTATCTCCTCTAGCCTCCTACTGTCTCCTCTAGCTTCCTGCTATCTCCTCTAGCCTCCTACTGTCTCCTCTAGCTTCCTACTGTCTCCTCTAGCCTCCTACTGTCTCCTCTAGCTTCCTGCTATCTCCTCTAGCCTCCTACTGTCTCCTCTAGCTTCCTACTGTCTCCTCTAGCCTCCTACTGTCTCCTCTAGCTTCCTGCTATCTCCTCTAGCCTCCTACTGTCTCCTCTAGCTTCCTGCTATCTCCTCTAGCCTCCTACTGTCTCCTCTAGCTTCCTGCTATCTCCTCTAGCCTCCTACTGTCTCCTCTAGCTTCCTGCTATCTCATCTAGCCTCCTACTGTCTCCTCCAGCCTCCTGCTATCTCCTCTAGCCTCCTACTGTCTCCTCTAGCTTCCTGCTATCTCATCTAGCCTCCTACTGTCTCCTCCAGCCTCCTGCTATCTCCTCTAGCCTCCTACTGTCTCCTCTAGCTTCCTGCTATCTCATCTAGCCTCCTACTGTCTCCTCCAGCCTCCTGCTATCTCCTCTAGCCTCCTACTGTCTCCTCCAGCCTCCTGCTATCTCCTCCTGCAAGTCATCCTGCCCCTGCTATCTCCTCTAGCCTCCTACTGTCTCCTCTAGCTTCCTGCTATCTCCTCCTGCAAGTCCTCCTGCCCCTGCTATCTCATCTAGCCTCCTACTGTCTCCTCCAGCCTCCTGCTATCTCCTCCTGCAAGTCATCCTGCCCCTGCTATCTCCTCTAGCCTCCTACTGTCTCCTCTAGCTTCCTGCTATCTCCTCTAGCCTCCTACTGTCTCCTCTAGCTTCCTACTGTCTCCTCTAGCTTCCTACTGTCTCCTCTAGCTTCCTGCTATCTCCTCTAGCCTCCTACTGTCTCCTCTAGCTTCCTGCTATCTCCTCTAGCCTCCTACTGTCTCCTCTAGCCTCCTACTGTCTCCTCTAGCTTCCTACTGTCTCCTCTAGCTTCCTACTGTCTCCTCTAGCCTCCTACTGTCTCCTCTAGCTTCCTGCTATCTCCTCTAGCCTCCTACTGTCTCCTCTAGCCTCCTACTGTCTCCTCTAGCCTCCTACTGTCTCCTCTAGCCTCCTACTGTCTCCTCTAGCTTCCTGCTATCTCCTCTAGCCTCCTACTGTCTCCTCTAGCCTCCTACTGTCTCCTCTAGCTTCCTGCTATCTCCTCTAGCCTCCTACTGTCTCCTCTAGCCTCCTACTGTCTCCTCTAGCTTCCTGCTATCTCATCTAGCCTCCTACTGTCTCCTCTAGCTTCCTGCTATCTCCTCTAGCCTCCTACTATCTCCTCTAGCCTCCTACTGTCTCCTCTAGCTTCCTGCTATCTCCTCTAGCTTCCTACTGTCTCCTCTAGCTTCCTGCTATCTCCTCTAGCCTCCCACTGTCTCCTCTAGCTTCCTGCTGTCTCCTCTAGCTTCCTGCTATCTCCTCTAGCTTCCTGCTGTCTCCTCTAGCTTCCTGCTATCTCCTCTAGCCTCCTACTGTCTCCTCTAGCTTCCTGCTATCTCCTCTAGCCTCCTACTGTCTCCTCTAGCTTCCTACTGTCTCCTCTAGCCTCCTACTGTCTCCTCTAGCTTCCTGCTATCTCCTCTAGCCTCCTACTGTCTCCTCTAGCTTCCTACTGTCTCCTCTAGCCTCCTACTGTCTCCTCTAGCTTCCTGCTATCTCCTCTAGCCTCCTACTGTCTCCTCTAGCTTCCTGCTATCTCCTCTAGCCTCCTACTGTCTCCTCTAGCTTCCTGCTATCTCCTCTAGCCTCCTACTGTCTCCTCTAGCTTCCTACTGTCTCCTCTAGCCTCCTACTGTCTCCTCTAGCTTCCTGCTATCTCCTCTAGCCTCCTACTGTCTCCTCTAGCTTCCTGCTATCTCCTCTAGCCTCCTACTGTCTCCTCTAGCTTCCTGCTATCTCCTCTAGCCTCCTACTGTCTCCTCTAGCTTCCTGCTATCTCCTCTAGCCTCCTACTGTCTCCTCTAGCTTCCTGCTATCTCCTCTAGCCTCCTACTGTCTCCTCTAGCTTCCTGCTATCTCCTCTAGCCTCCTACTGTCTCCTCTAGCTTCCTGCTATCTCCTCTAGCCTCCTACTGTCTCCTCTAGCTTCCTACTGTCTCCTCTAGCTTCCTGCTATCTCCTCTAGCCTCCTACTGTCTCCTCTAGCTTCCTGCTATCTCCTCTAGCCTCCTACTGTCTCCTCTAGCTTCCTGCTATCTCCTCTAGCCTCCTACTGTCTCCTCTAGCTTCCTGCTATCTCCTCTAGCCTCCTACTGTCTCCTCTAGCTTCCTGCTATCTCATCTAGCCTCCTACTGTCTCCTCTAGCTTCCTGCTATCTCCTCTAGCCTCCTACTGTCTCCTCTAGCTTCCTGCTATCTCATCTAGCCTCCTACTGTCTCCTCTAGCCTCCTGCTATCTCCTCTAGCCTCCTACTGTCTCCTCTAGCTTCCTGCTATCTCATCTAGCCTCCTGCTATCTCCTCTAGCCTCCTGCTGTCTCCTCTAGCTTCCTGCTATCTCCTCTAGCCTCCTACTGTCTCCTCTAGCTTCCTGCTATCTCCTCTAGCCTCCTACTGTCTCCTCTAGCTTCCTGCTATCTCCTCTAGCCTCCTACTGTCTCCTCTAGCTTCCTGCTATCTCATCTAGCCTCCTACTGTCTCCTCTAGCCTCCTGCTATCTCCTCTAGCCTCCTACTGTCTCCTCTAGCTTCCTGCTATCTCATCTAGCCTCCTACTGTCTCCTCTAGCCTCCTACTGTCTCCTCTAGCTTCCTGCTATCTCCTCCAGCCTCCTACTGTCTCCTCTAGCTTCCTGCTATCTCATCTAGCCTCCTACTGTCTCCTCCAGCCTCCTGCTATCTCATCTAGCCTCCTACTGTCTCCTCTAGCCTCCTACTGTCTCCTCTAGCCTCCTACTGTCTCTTCTAGCCTCCTACTGTCTCCTCTAGCCTCCTACTGTCTCCTCCAGCCTCCTACTGTCTCCTCCAGCCTCCTACTGTCTCCTCCAGCCTCCTACTGTCTCCTCTAGCCTCCTACTGTCTCCTCTAGCCTCCTACTGTCTCCTCTAGCTTCCTACTATCTCCTCTAGCCTCCTACTGTCTCCTCTAGCCTCCTACTGTCTCCTCTAGCTTCCTACTGTCTCCTCTAGCTTCCTACTGTCTCCTCTAGCTTCCTGCTATCTCCTCTAGCCTCCTACTATCTCATCTAGCCTCCTACTGTCTCCTCTAGCCTCCTGCTGTCTCCTCTAGCCTCCTACTGTCTCCTCCAGCCTCCTACTGTCTCCTCTAGCCTCCTACTGTCTCCTCTAGCCTCCTACTGTCTCCTCTAGCCTCCTACTATCTCCTCTAGCCTCCTACTGTCTCCTCCAGCCTCCTACTGTCTCCTCCAGCCTCCTACTGTCTCCTCTAGCCTCCTACTATCTCCTCTAGCCTCCTACTGTCTCCTCTAGCCTCCTACTGTCTCCTCTAGCCTCCTACTGTCTCCTCCAGCCTCCTACTGTCTCCTCCAGCCTCCTACTGTCTCCTCCAGCCTCCTACTGTCTCCTCTAGCCTCCTACTGTCTCCTCTAGCCTCCTACTGTCTCCTCTAGCTTCCTACTATCTCCTCTAGCCTCCTACTGTCTCCTCTAGCCTCCTACTGTCTCCTCTAGCTTCCTACTGTCTCCTCTAGCTTCCTACTGTCTCCTCTAGCTTCCTGCTATCTCCTCTAGCCTCCTACTATCTCATCTAGCCTCCTACTGTCTCCTCTAGCCTCCTGCTGTCTCCTCTAGCCTCCTACTGTCTCCTCCAGCCTCCTACTGTCTCCTCCAGCCTCCTACTGTCTCCTCTAGCCTCCTACTATCTCCTCTAGCCTCCTACTGTCTCCTCCAGCCTCCTACTGTCTCCTCCAGCCTCCTACTGTCTCCTCTAGCCTCCTACTATCTCCTCTAGCCTCCTACTGTCTCCTCTAGCCTCCTACTGTCTCCTCTAGCCTCCTACTGTCTCCTCCAGCCTCCTACTGTCTCCTCTAGCCTCCTGCTATCTTTTCTAGCCTCCTGTTTTTTCCACCTGCTTTCTCCTCATCTGTCCACAGAACATTTTGTCGGTAGCGCTGTGGAACATACTGATGCTATTTTGCGAACCTTTAACCTTTAACCTTTATTTATTGATTTATTTAACCTTTATGTAACCTTTATTTATTTATTTATTTAACCTTTATTTATTTATTTAACCTTTGTAACCTTTATTTATTTATTTATTTAACCTTTATTTATTTATTTAACCTTTATGTAACCTTTATTTATTTATTTAACCTTTATTTAACCTTTATTTAACTAGGCAAGTCAGTTAAGAGCAAATTCTTATTTACAATAATTGCCTACCCCTTGCCAAACTCTTCCCCTTACCCGGATGACGCTGTGCCAATTGTCCACCTCCATATGTGTCTTCCGATCACGGCCGGTTGAGATAGAGCCTGGGAACAAACCGGGGTCTGTAGTAACACCTCTAGCACTGCGAAGCAGTGACCCCTCCTGTCTAGTGGTTAGAGGCAGGTAACCTCGGCAGGTATCCTCGGATGGGGCCACAGTGTCTTCTGACCCCTCCTGTCTCAGCCTCCAGTATTTATGCTGCAGTAGTTTATGTGTCAGGGGGCTAGGGTCAGTTTGTTATATCTGGAGTACTTCTCCTGTCTTATCCGGTGTCCTGTGTGAATTTAAGTATGCTCTCTCTAATTCTCTTTTTCTCTCTTTCTCTCTCTCTTTCTTTCTTTCTTTCTTTCTGTCTTTCTTTCTTTCTTTCTTTCTGTCTTTCTTTCTTTCTTTCTTTCTGTCTTTATTTCTTTCTTTCTTTATCTCTACCCTTCTCCCTTCCTCCCTTCCTTCCTTTCCCTTTCTTTCTTTCTTTCTTTCTTTCTTTCTGTCTTTCTTTCTTTCTTTCTTTCTCTCTCTCGGGGGACCTGAGCCCGAGGACCATTCCTCAGGACTACCTGGCCTGATGACTCCTTGCTGTCCCCAGTCCACCTGGTCGTGCTGCTGCTCCAGTTTCAACTGTTCTGCCTGCGGCTAGGGAACCCTGACCTGTTCACCGGATGTGCTTCCTTGTCCCAGACCTGCTGTTTTCAACTCTCTAGAGACAGCAGGAGCGGTAGAGATACTCTGAATGAACCACTGTGACTATAATTATTTGACCCTGCTGGTCATCTATAATAATATAATAATAATAATAATAATATAATATATGCCATTTAGCAGACGCTTTTATCCAAAGCGACTTACAGTCATGTGTGCATACATTCTACGTATGGGTGGTCCCGGGGATCGAACCCACTACCCTGGCGTTACAAGCGCCATGCTCTACCAACTGAGCTACAGAAGGACCGATGAACATTTGAACATCTTGGCCATGTTCTGTTATAATCTCCACCCGGCACAGCCAGAAGAGGACTAGCCACCCCTCATTGCCTGGTTCCTCTCTAGGTTTCTTCCTAGGTTTTGGCCTTTCTAGGGAGTTTTTCCTAGCCACCGTGATTCTACACCTACATTGCTTGCTGTTTGGGGGTTTAGGCTGGGTTTCTGTACAGCACTTTGAGATATCAGCTGATGTACGAAGGGCTTAATAAATCAATTTGATTGATTAGTCTGCTGCGACACTCAGTCTCATCTATGGCCAAAAGTAGTGTACTATACAAGGAATAGGGTGTCATAAGTAGTGCACTATTCAAGGAATAGGGTGTCAAAAGTAGTGCACTACATAGGGAATAGGGTGTCAAAAGTAGAGCACTACATAGGGAATAGGGTGTCAAAAGTAGTGTATGGAATAGGGTGTCAAAAGTAGTGCACTACATAGGGAATAGGGTGTCAAACGTAGTGCACTACATAGGGAATAGGGTGTCAGAAGTAGTGCACTACATAGGGAATAGGGTGTCAAAAGTAGTGCACTACATTGGGAATAGGGTATCAAAAGTAGTGCACTATATAGGGAATAGGGTGTCAAATGTAGTGCACTACATAGGGAATAGGGTGTCAAAAGTAGTGCACTACATTGGGAATATGTGTCAAAAGTAGTGCACTACATAGGGAATAGGGTGTCAAACGTAGTGCACTACATAGGGAATAGGGTGTCAGAAGTAGTGCACTACATAGGGAATAGGGTGTCAAAAGTAGTGCACTACATTGGGAATAGGGTATCAAAAGTAGTGCACTATATAGGGAATAGGGTGTCAAAAGTAGTGCACTACATAGGGAATAGGGTATCAAAAGTAGTGCACTATATAGGGAATAGGGTGTCAAAAGTAGTGCACTACATAGGGAATAGGGTGTCAAAAGTAGTGCACTACATAGGGAATAGGGTGTCAGAAGTAGTGCACTACATAGGGAATAGGGTGTCAAAAGTAGTGCACTACATTGGGAATAGGGTATCAAAAGTAGTGCACTATATAGGGAATAGGGTGTCAAAAGTAGTGCACTACATAGGGAATAGGGTATCAAAAGTAGTGCACTATATAGGGAATAGGGTATCAAAAGTAGTGCACTATATAGGGAATATGGTGTCAAAAGTAGTGCACTACATAGGGAATAGGGTGCCATTAGGGACGTAAACACTGTGCTGCTGGCCATGGGAGATCTGATGTTAATAAGCCCCCCCTCTGCCCTCTGTTACGGTGTCAGATGGGATGAATAAACAGGGAGGACCAGCGTCTGGCAGGTGTTACGAGGAGGTGGCAGGAAGTGCCACGGAGGGGCAGGAAGTGCCACGGAGGGGCTCCTGAAAGGAGGACTCACCCTCAGGTGGAGCCAGCAGGGAGAGACGCTTCAGCACCTTCAGTCACGACACACTCACACAGAGGCATGTAGACACACACACACACACACACACACACACACACACACACACACACACACACACACACACACACACACACACACACACACACACACACACACACACACACACACACACACACACACACACACACACACACACACACACTCACACAGAGGCATGTAGACACACACACACACACACACACACACACACACACACACACACACACACACACACACACACACACACACACACACACACACACACACACACACACACACACACACACACACACACACACACACACCACACACACACACACACACACACACACACACACACACACACACACACACACACACACACACACACACACTGTCAGTTTACATGATGGAGAGCTGCATAAATAGCGTGCCTCCTGGCCATAAGGAAACAGAGACGTTTCTCTGATTTCAGCTTGGGGTTTGGTCCCCCGCTACGACACTATGATCTGTTCTGAGATCTGTCCGATACAGCCAGACTCTGGGCTCTGAGACACACACTATTGCCTGGAAACCATCGTCCGGGGTCATGCCCGTCCGGGGTCGTACCTGCTATAACCTCCAGTACAGTGGCAGATACGTTCTCCCAGGACTTGTGTCACAACTCCTCCACAGAACAAAGCACAGAAAACGCGTCATCCTAAAGACAAGGAGTTGACGGTTAGTGTCTTTAAGGGTTTAGGAAGGTGACTGAATCCATTGATCATTAAACTCAAGGACAAATATACTGGCGGAGGGAAAACCTCCCATTTCAGAAGAGGAAAACAGCTGAGGGATTGGAGCTGGAGAAATGGAACCAACTCTCAAATTCACAGACAAGGGCTGTGAACGCCAAGGACCGGCCGGTCATGATATCAACAAGTATAGTGTTAACCACGTTTTGAAGCTATACAGTGTTTGTTTACAAACATTGGAGTAAAACAGACTTATATTTTGGGAATCTGATTGGTTGGGGAGGTGGGGGGGGGGGCAATTGACCTTAAGCTCATGAGAAATTTATACGAATATATTATTCAAGAATCAATGGGTACAAATCATACATGTATTACAAAAAAAAATGGATGTCACAACTGCAGATTGTCCCTTTAACTGTGTATTGTTTGTACTCTTACAGCTACATTATCTGCAGATTGCCCCTTTAACTGTGTATTTGTCATGTTTGTCATTTATTATCATGTCTTGTCCCTGTGCTCCCCATTCTGTTCGTTTCCCTCTGCTGGTCTTATTGGGTTCTTTCCCTCTTTCTATCCCTCTCTCTCCCCCTCCCCCTCTCACTCTCTCGCTCTCTCTTCTCTCTATCGTTCCGTTCCTGCTCCCAGCTGTTCCTATTCCCCTAATCATCATTTAGTCTTCCCACACCTGTTCCCGATCCTTTCCCCTGATTAGAGTCCCTATTTATTCCTTTGTGTTCCGTTCCTGTCCCGTCGGTTCCTTGTTTAGTATTCACCATGCTGTGATTGCGTTTCGCCCTGTCCTGTCGTGTTTTTGCTGTGATTGTGTATCGCCCTGTCCTGTCGTGTTTTTTTGCCTTCATCAGATGCTGCGTGTGAGCAGGTGTCTCTGTCAACTACGGCCTGCGCCTACCCGAAGCGACCTGCAGTCTGTGGCCGCTTCTCCAGTTATTCCCCTCTACAGACTAGAGGATTTCTGTTATTCCCTGTTTGGACTTAAATAAACTCTGTTTCTGTTAAGTCGCTTTTGGGTCCTCTTTCACCTGCATGACAGAAGGAACCGACCTAGGAATGGACCCAGCGACTTCAGACGCTTGTTACACTGCCGTCAAGATCCAAGGAGCCATGCTCGGCAGACACGAGCAGGAATTGTCTGCTGCTCGCCATGCCGTGGAGAACCTGGCCGCTCAGGTTTCCGACCTCTCTGGACAGTTCCAGAGTCTACGTCTCGTGCCACCTGTTACTTCCTGGCCTGCCGAGCCTCCAGAACCTAGGGTTAATAACCCACCTTGCTACTCCGGGCAGCCCACTGAGTGCCGCTCCTTTCTCACGCAGTGTGAGATTGTGTTCTCTCTCCAACCCAACACATACTCTAGAGAGAGAGCTCGGGTTGCTTACGTCATTTCACTCCTTACTGGCCGGGCTCGAGAATGGGGCACAGCTATCTGGGAGGCAAGGGCTGATTGCTCTAACAAGTTCCAGAACTTTAAAGAGGAGATGATTCGGGTTTTTGACCGTTCAGTTTTTGGTAGGGGAGGCTTCTAGGGCCCTGGCTTCCTTATGCCAAGGTGAACGGTCCATAACGGATTATTCTATTGAGTTTCGCACTCTTGCTGCCTCTAGTGAGTGGAACGAGCCGGCGCTGCTCGCTCGTTTTCTGGAGGGACTCCACGCAGTGGTTAAGGATGAGATTCTCTCCCGGGAGGTTCCTTCAGATGTGGACTCTTTGATTGCTCTCGCCATCCGCATAGAACGACGGGTAGATCTTCGTCACCGGGCTCGTGGAAGAGAGCTCGCATCAACGGTGTTTCCTGCTCCGCATCACAACCATCTCCCTCCTCTGGCTTTGAGACTGAGCCCATGCAGCTGGGAGGGATTCGCATCTCGACTAAGGAGAGGGAACGGAGGATCACCAACCGCCTGTGCCTCTATTGCGGAGTTGCTGGACATTTTGTTAATTCATGTCCAGTAAGAGGCCAGAGCCCATCAGTAAGCGGAGGGCTACTGGTGAGCGCTACTACTCAGGTCTCTTCATCTAGATCTTGTACTACTATGTCGGTCCATCTACGCTGGACCGGTTCGGGTGCTACATGCAGTGCCTTGATTGACTCTGGGGCTGAGGGTTGTTTCATGGACGAAGCATGGGTTCGGAAACATAACATTCCTTTCAGACCGTTAGACAAGCCTACGCCCATGTTTGCCTTAGATGGTAGTCATCTTCCCAGTATCAAATTTGAGACACTACCTTTAACTCTCACAGTATCTGGTAACCAGATACTGTGATTTTGATTTTCCGTTCACCGTTTACACCTGTTGTTTTGGGTCATCCCTGGCTAGTATGTCATAATCCTTCTATTAATTGGTCTAGTAATTCTATCCTATCCTGGAACGTTTCTTGTCATGTGAAGTGTTTAATGTCTGCCATCCCTCCCGTTTCTTCTGTCCCTACTTCTCAGGAGGAACCTGGCGATTTGACAGGAGTGCCGGAGGAATATCATGATCTGCGCACGGTCTTCAGTCGGTCCCGAGCCAACTCCCTTCCTCCTCACCGGTCGTATGATTGTAGTATTGATCTCCTTCCGGGGACCACTCCTCCTCGAGGTAGACTATACTCTCTGTCGGCTCCCGAACGTAAGGCTCTCGAGGATTATTTGTCTGTGTCTCTTGACGCCGGTACCATAGTGCCTTCTTCTTCTCCGGCCGGGGCGGGGTTCTTTTTGTTAAGAAGAAGGACGGTACTCTGCGCCCCTGCGTGGATTATCGAGGGCTGAATGACATAACGGTTAAGAATCGTTATCCGCTTCCCCTTATGTCATCAGCCTTCGAGATTCTGCAGGGAGCCAGGTGCTTTACTAAGTTGGACCTTCGTAACGCTTACCATCTCGTGCGCATCAGAGAGGGGGACGAGTGGAAAACGGCGTTTAACACTCCGTTAGGGCATTTTGAGTACCGGGTTCTGCCGTTCGGTCTCGCCAATGCGCCAGCTGTTTTTCAGGCATTAGTTAATGATGTTCTGAGAGACATGCTGAACATCTTTGTTTTTGTCTATCTTGACGATATCCTGATTTTTCTCCGTCACTCGAGATTCATGTTCAGCACGTTCGACGTGTTCTACAGCGCCTTTTAGAGAATTGTCTCTACGTAAAGGCTGAGAAGTGCTCTTTTCATGTCTCCTCCGTTACTTTTCTCGGTTCCGTTATTTCCGCTGAAGGCATTCAGATGGATTCCGCTAAGGTCCAAGCTGTCAGTGATTGGCCCGTTCCAAGGTCACGTGTCGAGTTGCAGCGCTTTTAGGTTTCGCTAATTTCTATCGGCGTTTCATTCGTAATTTCGGTCAAGTTGCTGCTCCTCTCACAGCTCTTACTTCTGTCAAGACGTGTTTTAAGTGGTCCGGTTCCGCCCAGGGAGCTTTTGATCTTCTAAAAGAACGTTTTACGTCCGCTCCTATCCTCGTTACTCCTGACGTCACTAGACAATTCATTGTCGAGGTTGACGCTTCAGAGGTAGGCGTGGGAGCCATTCTATCCCAGCGCTTCCAGTCTGACGATAAGGTTCATCCTTGCGCTTATTTTTCTCATCGCCTGTCGCCATCTGAGCGCAACTATGATGTGGGTAACCGTGAACTGCTCGCCATCCGCTTAGCCCTAGGCGAATGGCGACAGTGGTTGGAGGGGGCGACCGTTCCTTTTGTCGTTTGGACAGACCATAAGAACCTTGAGTACATCCGTTCTGCCAAACGACTTAATGCCCGTCAAGCTCGTTGGGCGTTGTTTTTCGCTCGTTTCGAGTTTGTGATTTCTTACCGTCCGGGTAGCAAGAACACCAAGCCTGATGCCTTATCCCGTCTGTTTAGTTCTTCTGTGGCTTCTACTGATCCCGAGGGGATTCTTCCTTATGGGCGTGTTGTCGGGTTAACAGTCTGGGGAATTGAAAGACAGGTTAAGCAAGCACTCACGCACACTGCGTCGCCGCGCGCTTGTCCTAGTAACCTCCTTTTCGTTCCTGTTTCCACTCGTCTGGCTGTTCTTCAGTGGGCTCACTCTGCCAAGTTAGCTGGTCATCCCGGTGTTCGAGGCACTCTTGCGTCTATTCGCCAGCGCTTTTGGTGGCCGACTCAGGAGCGTGACACGCGCCGTTTCGTGGCTGCTTGTTCGGACTGCGCGCAGACTAAGTCGGGTAACTCTCCTCCTGCCGGTCGTCTCAGACCGCTCCCCATTCCTTCTCGACCATGGTCTCACATCGCCTTAGGCTTCACTACCGGTCTGCCTTTGTCTGCGGGAAGACTGTGAGAGCCGCCAATAAACGCAGGATTAAGAGTCCAAGGTATTGTTGCGGCCAGAGAGT